>NC_056730.1:990047463-990092463 GCF_019279795.1 Protopterus annectens
TCAAAGAATGTTTCCAGCAAATGTCCCTTGCATTCTATATATCATTGTCTTAAAATATATCTCCTTGTGTGCAATATTACTTTACTAAAACTATTGCCACAAGGGTATCTAGCTACTAAATGAAATTCGGCCAATAGATCCTTACACATCCTTACATAAGTATTGTCGATTTTTTCCTTTTCTTGTTCTAAATTGCAAGCAAGAAAAATTCAATCCCTCCCCCAAGTAATTATGAAGATAATCTTGAACTACAGATTTATTTTTCCTTAACATATTATGTAAACTGTGGAGCAACAATACGCATATAATGATTACTATCCAATTATGTTGGAAGTAAAGAAAAGCAATAATGAAACTCTCTCTAGTACATAATGCAACAGTGTAATATTTTACCTGATATAAGAGAGAGAGAAAGTAAATTATATTGATCAACTTACAGAAATGTTCCTCTCGAAGATGACGTGATTGCTCCTGCTGTATGACTTGTACTATTGTGATTTCCTGGACTGGAAATGAGGACAACATGGCACTAACTTACACAAGTTCTGTTATAGCACAGTGTGAATTTTTGTTTATAATGGGCTGTAAATACATTGGTCAGGATTCACGAAGCCTCCGTGTAAGAGTTACAAGGCTTACACAGAGGCTGCAGTTAAACGGTGTGACGTCAGCATGCCATGCATATGCATGAGGGCATGCTGAATCACACCTAAGGCTAACATGGTCCATGTAAGACAGTAGGGGGCGTGTCCGTAGGGCGAGCCCTGCAAACGGACACTCCCCCAGAAGAGTAAAAGTCCCGAAAGTAAACCCCCATGACAGAGTCCATGTAAATGTGAATAAACAAAACACAACACATGCCCCCACAGACTATGAACATAAAATGTATAAATGAACATCTTATATATTTTTTTATAAGTTGTAAAGATGTTTGCCCGTGAGTGCGCTTTCGTTGGCGTGCAGCTTAGCCACAGTTAGCAGTCAGTGGAAAAGCATATAAGAACTAAATATGCAAAGTAAGCCAAGAAGCAATAGTGTAGCGGTAGAGACATTGGCTGAAGAGGAGGCAGTCATGGTTCGAGCCCCCACGACATCAATTTTTATTTTTAGTGAAATAAGGACGAAACAATTCCCTGACATATATGTACATATATAAAATTATATTTTATGTAAAATGTAATGAAATGGGCCATGTATTTTGAAGAAATGTGAGATAGGTTCATAGATTAGTACTAAGCTAACTGCTCTTGCGAGCCATTTTAAGCTTAGCCAATTATCGCTTGTAAGACCCAAACCCTGTACCTTGTGTTTGTAAGACAAACACCATAACCATTAGGCCACCCTCCCAACCCTAATAAAAAAATAAAAAAATGTCAGATGTGCCTATAGGTGAGCTACAGTCTAACAAGTTGAGTATATCTGCCTGTAGGTGAGCAGTGTTTTAACAGGTTTAAAATGAGTGCCCGTAGGTGAGCAGTGGTTTAACAGGTGTAAAATAAGTGCCCAGGGTTGAGCAGCATTTTAACACATTGAAACTGTGTGCCCGTAGCTGAGCTGAGTGTAATATGCGTGCTGACAGCCAAATGACGCGTAAACCAGTGTAACCCGTTTGCACGGAGCTGCACATCGCGCCAACAAGCTAACCGACAGGCAACGTTGAGCAAGCTGTATCAAAACTGCCTTTACACAGACACACCTCCTAGCCTGTGTAGACAGTCATAAAATATAAAAAGCTAACCGACAGGCAACGTTGAGCAAGCTGTATCAAAACTGCCTTTACACAGACACACCTCCTAGCCTGTGTAGACAGTCATAAAATATAAAAAGCAATGGCCACGCTCGAACCCGGGATACCATGCACCATAGTCAAAGTACTGAACCACTAAGCCATGACAGCAACACTTAAAAATGCAGTAATAGCATATATATAGTAATGAATAGAAAGAGGAGCATGACAAAGCAGGTTTTGTGAAGCTGATACAATTGCAAAATGGCCAATCACAGATAAGTGTGGGAAAAATGGCATATATAAGCCCCATAGGTGGGAATACACCGCATAACCAATTGTGGAACCGACTTGCAGCCAGGATGGCAGGTGTAGGAGAGGGTAGTTGCTTCTGAGCACAGAGGTGGGGTGTTGAGGAGTCCAAATATATGGTTTGGCTCCTCATCCATGATCATGAGGCCCAACTCATGCAGGGCCAGGTCCTGTGGGGAGCATATAGGGCTGAGGCGTGGGACCGGTTGGCACATGATCTCACCAGCGCCACAGGAATACCAAGGACTGGTGAACAGGTCCGTCACCACTATGCGGACCTGAAGAGACGGAAGCAGGACCAACTGAACTTTTGGATCCAGGAGGCCTGGCAAATGCCCAACGCCCCACTACTGAGTAAGTTACATGTAATTATTTATGTAAGAAATTAACCTAGCTGATATTATGGAGATTTGTATTCCAATATTACTTCATTTATATTACAGCTGCAGGTGTCCGTTCCATGAACCGTCGAGCCTATGCCGATAGGCTGGTGTGGTTGCGCCACCAGGCAGGTCAGTAATTCTCTCCCTGTAACTGTAAAAACATATATAAGTATGACAGCTTGCAAAAGAGTGCAGTGTAGTCACTTATTAATAAAATGTGCAAGTAACAGTGTAAGAGAGTTTGCAAGTATTGCTTGATTACAAAAGTGTGATGCAGCCTGTAATCCAAAAATAAAAATGAAACAAGTCTGAAATAAAGATGTCCCACCTGTAATATAATAGTACATAACCTGCAGCAGGCTGAAAAGTACAGCTACAGAAGCTGAGTAAAACACGTGTGAAATATATCCCTGTTTAAATTCTGAAACATGACACAAGTGAGACTGTTGGAAAGGATTGTTATAACTAAAAGTAAAACATGTCAATAAAGCCTAGAATGAAGTACCATCCTGAATTGTAAAAATAAAACAAGTGAGAGAGTGTGAGAAAGAGGTATGAATCCACCAATAAAGTAGTAATAACTCCTGAATAAAGTATACTGCAGTCAGTACAGAATGAAATGAATGTGACAGGCAGAACCAAACAGCAACATGTGTTGAAAAAAGTACTGAAGCTGGAATGTGTCCCAAAATCTGGATATGTTGCTCTCAGTTTGCAATATGCAGATAGTATGGTTGTATGAAATACCAAACATCCACAGTTGTCTAGAGCCATATAAAGCAAATGTAGCAGGATGATGTAGCTGAACAAAGCCAGATATGAATGTGTATGAATAAATATGAAATGTATATTGATGTAGCAGTAACATTCCTATCAACAACCTGAATTAGTTATCACATAGGAAACTGTAGTCAGAACTGTAGTGTGTATATATCTGCAGTGAGTAGAAATGTACAGCATATGTATAGGTATTTGAAGTTGTTAATGAAATATTTCTTCACCCTACCCTATAACCACAGATAATCCATTCCACGTGAAATGGGTATGTGCATTCACAATTAACACCCCTGGACATTTGTCCTGTTGGTTCATACATATTTGCATGTATGTTGATGCATGTGCCCTGTTCATACATCCAAACCTGATGGCCTGTTGCCATCAATCAACCCCGCATGTTGTTGGATTGCGTATTGCTGTTCAAATTATGCATAGTGTTATGCTTGCTGTTCAATGGCTTGAATTTATGGGTGTTTGGTTAATGGGAATACTAATGCATGCTGTTAAAACTAATTGTGAATGGTATTGTACATTACTAACCCAAACTGTTAAAACATAATACAAAACATAGGACGACAGGGAAGGCGGGTTCCAGCGGACCCACCTCTCCCACCTCAGCTGGCGAGTGCACCTGGCAGTAGTGCCCAGGCCAGACCCTCCTCTGGTGGCCCTGTGCCACCTGTGGGTGGAAGCGCTGCAGGGGATGGGGCTCATCCCCCCTTCTGCAAGTGTGGCTGGAGGAGAACATCCACTCACCCCCCTGTAGTGTCCGGACTGTGGTGCGTAGGGAGATCCGGCACACTGTGCTTGGGCCCCTACGCCAGCTTGAGGCATGGGTGGCACAACTCACGGGCGTGCCTGCTGCCCAGCCTACACAGCCCCCAGCACAGCGCCGTCCTGGGCAGTGAAGGCACAGTGGCAACTGCCCATGGGTGGGGATCTCAGTTCCATTATTGCCATCTGTTGGCTCATGGGCTCGAGATATCCAAACATCCATCCCCATCAATTGTGTAACCCCCCCACATGTGTCATACACCACCCCTGTATGCATCTTGTTTGTCTTGTCTGTTAACCTCCCCTACCTACCTCCCCAGCTATACCGACTTCCCATACCTGACATACCACTCTCACCTGAAAAAAAAAAGGGCACTCTGTACCCACAAAAAAATTACACCCCATACATAGCAGCCCATTTTGCACACATGTCTGCTGGACATGTAAACTGGCAATTACAATTGGCTGTACAACAAATATTATTGTTGTCCTCACACCTCTCTCAGGGGTGGAAGGTTTCAAATTTCACACCAAATTACAAACATATGCACAACTGTTGCTGACAAAGAAATGGGCAGCTATGGGCCTTTCCTACATCCCTCCTGCAAAACCCGAGCTTGTTTTCTACTGTCCTATCCTCTTTGTGCCCCCTTTTTCACCACTTTCCTATCTCCCCATTTTCTTCTCTTTAAAAGAAAATAGCACTGGTGTGCACGAGAGTAAGCACTTTTAAGCAGTAGTAAGCGGGAGTGTGCTTCTGTGCGCTTAGCTAAGCATGTGTGCGCGAAGCTAAGCGGCAGTGCGCATGCATGACCTCCGTGCAAACCAGGGCTAACCCGCTTACAACTGCTTAAAAGTGCCTTAGTCAGTCTGAATGACAAGGCCTGTAGTTTTCTCAACAGCAAAATAAAATACCTTCTTCAGTCTCGAACCCAGGACCTTGGACACACTAGTCTGCATGACTTACCACTAAGCCATGACTGCTCTACAAGAGCATTGTGCTGAAAGAAATATATCATAAAATAGTAGGAAGTAATGTAAAGGGAATATAACAAGTCTAGTACACAAAGCATGTCATGTATATTTACTGTCAAATCTAGTGGATTTGTAAAATAGTACTGTGCGCTGAGAAACAGTCATGCTAGTTGGTAGCTAATAGGTAATAATGTCACAGTAGCATTTGGCAAGCCACACACATACTCAGAGCAGGATAAACACTGCCATAGTTGAATAGTTAAGAGATCAGACATAGCAACTGTGACTGAGTTACAAGGATGTCCCTGATGTGAAAACAAATGTCAACTGTGCCCCACTGACACCCTGTCAAATGTACTAACAGTAGGCAAAAAGGTGCAACTACACATGCAATGGTAACTATGACTAACTGAAGGTATGCACCACCTGCACATCACAAATGGTGTACTAATACATATGCTTGAAATAACCCACAGTCACAACTGCAGAATATCAGAATATGTCATTGGAGTAACCCACTGCTATGTACCATTCCATGAGGCTGATAAAAGATGCACCGGAGAGTATCTGAGGCCTGCTCAGCAGCATGATCAAATACCCCTGTAAGTGTCAAGGCCCACACCATGGCCAGACCACACTGCATGCAGTAACATCCTACCACAACAAACACATAGGGAATTGCTGCCCAAACAGATTTAGCAAGCATTACAAGCTGTGAATGTAAATGGAAAATAGGAAAGCCATAGCAACACATTACAGGAAAGACACCTAGCAGGCATACAAGGAGTGAATATAAAGGCCAAATATTGAAGCCATAGCAACAGATTGCAAGAGCCACTGCTATATACCAGTTACACCACAATCCACACAGGAAAGCACACGCACCCATATACACAGTATTACTAGTCGTAGGTATCAGTTTACATACACACGGAGAAGAGGACACTGGAGGAAGGAATATTCAGCTTACAGAACAACATGCATTGCAGTGTCTACAACACAGTCTGAAATATGAGAGACATACCAACCCTTACACACACAGAACAGTGTCTACAGCAAACCAGCATGGTCCCCACCCTGATAATCTGAAAGGGCTACGCCTACCTAACAGACTTTTTTATAGCACAGTCCTGTAATCACAGTGAGAACTGCAATCACTACACAACAGGCTGCATGCAATTAGTAAATGCTGGCTAACAATTGGTGCAGAGGCCATCACATGGACATGTGCAGATACCTACAAAAGCATCCTGTACTCCCAGTCCACATATGCAATACTTTCATTGCACCCGCTGGAGGTAGAGAGAGAGAGCGAGAGAGAAAAGAAAGAAAGAAAGAAAGAAAGAAAGAAAGAAAGAAAGAGAAAAAAAAAACTGTGACAACAAAACAAAGAGGCTGACAGCAGACCAAGAAACTGCAAGCCTACGCAAACAGCTGCATCAAACACAGGTAATGTAAAGTACTACTATAATACTCTACATACTGTGAACCCTCCAGATGTGTTATTGGTCTGTATCTATGTATATGAAGATGTGCATAGGACCGGGGACATACTGCAACTGTCACTGAAGGCTCCACATACATATGTATGTGACGGTAGCTATGTGCACATAGCAATGTAGGTTGTAGTGCAATGTACAAATAGGTTGTGCAGTAATGGATGTTTAGCAGTACGTTACTGTGTGTATACATATGTGGAACTAAAAAGGAGTATATATATATATATATATATATATATATATATATATATATATATATATATATATATATAAAACATGTGTATATGTATGTATATTGAGGTATGTATGTATATATATATATATATATATATATATATATATATATATATATATAATATGCATATGTGTATACATAGATAGAGAGGGGATGTAGAAATACATAGACATATATAGTTTCACAGTGTCATAGTTTAGTGCTAGGCTACCTGCAGACAGTGTATAGAATAGATTTAGACACTTGCGCCTCTGTATAGTAGTGACACAGTGAAGACCCCCCTACATAATAGCATTAGTTTACTGTGCCTCTGTCTAGTAGTGACACAGAGATTACCCCTGCTGTAAACCTATGATCTCCCATCCACTTGTCAAGAATGCACATGAAGAGTGTCAGTGAGGGCCTCTGCCTAACATGAACTGGGATCCTGTTCCACAGTATGGGAAGCTTCTTAGTGATGGATCTGTCCCTACAGTATGTCCTATTCATATGTGTGCTGAGGTTTAAATCTGTAGCTGTTGTGGTTCTGATGGATTTGGATTGTATGAGGTGGAACATGTCCATCAATACCTGATTGGACATGGCCTACTACATCAGGCACAGATCACCCCTACGTAGGCAGTATGCTATGGAATAGAGCATGAGTTACGTTAGTCTGGCAGCATAACACAGTTGTTGCAGACCCTTGATCCTCCTGGTGATGTACTTATGGGGTCCCCCTAGCTGTTGCAAGTGCCAGGTGAGGTACATACCAAATGGGGCATAGTACACAGTCATGGGCCTGATAAGGGAGGAGTATCGGGGTACAATGACCCCTTTTGATCTGGATGTGAATCCCTTCATGATAAGGCGGGCAAGGTAGGAAGTCTATCCAACCACTTTGGCAACGTGGGTGTCAAATGAGAGTTCAGCATTGATCAGTGTCACCAGGTCTCTGATTACTTTGTCTGTACTCAGTGGGTTACTGTCTATGTGATAATATGTGGGTACCTTGTCCGTCCAAAAGGGTATGAGTATACATTACGTGGCATGCAGTGTAAGGCCATGACTCCGGCACCAGTTGTTGGTGTCCAATGGGGCCTGTCAGTAGGATGTATGTGACAGCTAGTGTATCACCTATGCCGCCTAGTATGCAGTCATCTTTGAACATTGTCAGCCACTACCCTCCCATGTCTGCTTCCACATCTGAGAATTATATGCCGAACATGAGCGGTCCCAGGACAGAGCCCCGTGGGACACCATATGTGACTGGCTCTGAGTCTGCCATGGCACCAGTGAGTTTGACTGTAGGGTTTCTATCCGTTAGCCAGTTTGCAACCCATCATGTGGCATATGGATTGACATGTCAGCTGTTGATAATGTCTATGATGCCAGAGTGCGGTATTGTGTCGAAAGCCGTAGCCAAGTCCAGGTAGGCTGTATGGACCGCTGTGCCCTCGTCAATGGCTCTAGTGACTAATTTGAAAAGGTCAACCAGGTTCATAAGGCAGGCTCTGCCCTCTACAAAGCCAAACTGGGTGGGATGAAGTGTCTAAGTCCCCAATGTCTCTGTGTATGGGTACCATAATGATCCTTTCCATAGCGTTGCAGACCAGGCTGGTTAAGCTTATGGGGTGGTAGTTACCAGAGTCTGTAAAGGTGCCTCCTGTGTGGAGTGGGACTACTGTTGCTGTATGCCAGTGTCCAGGTACATATGCTGCAGTAAGGCTATGGCTGAATAGCATTTAATGTGCATGTGTAGCTCCTCTTGCAGTTCACGTAGCATGTAACCTGCAATACCATTGGGTCCCATTGATGCTGTGTTTACAGCTCTGCTGAGGGTGGTTCCCAGCTGGACATCTGAGATGACAGGGAGGTTACAGTCAGCTGGGATAAGTAATTTCACATGTGTGGGTAAGGGAGGGGAGAAACCTGCACTGAACCTGTCTGCCAAAATGTTGGCATTATCTGTGTATTCAGTGTAGCATTTATCACTGTGGACTAACTGTGAACACAACTGAGGGTACCCACCCAGGTGTGTAACATAGCAGAAGAAGGCGTTGTGGTTATCTGTAGTGACCATAGCGATGTCCCTCTCATTGTTGGCTTGCATGTTTGTACGACAAAATGTATCTTTCTACTACTGCTGATCAGGGATGCCGTAGCCCTTTGGAAGTATGCTCTGCCGTGCAGTAGCTACCTTCTGTTGTTATACAATTTGTTCAATGCTGGGGTCCACCAGACAGGATGCCTGCCCTTGTTGGAGAGGGTCATGGTTTTATTTGTGATTGCATGATCCATGCATTCTTGGAGATGTCCATAGAAAGCATATATGAAGGTGTCTGCATTGTGGGAAGTGGTTTACACTGGCCCAGTGGGCATTAAGGATACCAACTCAGTTATAAGAAGTGTAAAGTTGGCATGTGAGAGGTTTCCCACTGTAGCCTTTTGTGTTGTGGGGGAGGTTGGATATGTATATCCAGGGGGATTAGTATGTGGTCAGATGTGACTAGTGAGGGGTATACTTCCGGTGTGTAGCACATTGTCCCCATGTTTGTGATGATCAGGTCTAGTATATTATCTGCTGTTGTGGGAGAGGTGACTAGCTGTTCCATTGCATATGACTTAGTGAATTCCGGGAACCCTTGTGCTAGGGTATTTGGGGTAGAATAATGCACCCAGTGTATGTTAGGGTAGTTACAGTATTCCAATATGATGGTGTGTGGTGGGACATTCATATCCTCCAATGTCTACAGGAAGGCTGACTGTGGTCCCTGAGATTGGGAGGGTGGTCTGTAACATGCTACCAGTTGTATAGCAGGTTTTCCTATGGTTATCTGCACCTGGATGGTCTGTGATGCTTCATGTGTTGCCACTAACCTGGAGGTGTGTGTGTCCTTCATGAATATGGGCACACCCCCTCCCTTTTTGTTTTGTCCCAAGTCCTGGGGCCAAAAAGCATGATACGGGGTATAGCCTGGTACTGCTGGTGTGCTCTCAGGAGCCTTGAACCAGGTTCTCACTTATTGCACAGACATCGAGATTGGTAGAATATGTACATACAGATATATGTAATACACACATATATATATATATAGATATCTGTAGAGACATATACATATACAGATAGATCTGACTGACAACAGATATGTCTGTATATGACTATCTCTCTCTCTCTCTGTCCCACCCCCTCCCACTCTCACTTGCCCTGTCTCTCTCTCTCTCTCACTCTATCCCCCTCTCTCCCCACATCTATATGTATATATCTACATCTATATATACATATTTTATATACATATATATATATCTATATACAGATATAAATATATCAGTATATATATATATATATATATATATATATATATATATATATATATATATATATATATATATATATATATATATATATATATATATATATATATATATATATAGACTGTGTGAGGCACATTTGTGCAGATGTCTTGCAACAGGTGCCTGGTGTCAAAGGCATGGAGTGAACTCCAGTGTGGATACTGGAGTACCATACCCCATTCAAAAACACTGACACCAGTAACCACCACATATGTACATGCCTGCCCACCACTGCATGTGTCAGGGGGGAACAGGGGCAACAAGTGTACAATAGGCTCCACATTGATATACACAGTGGCACACTAGTCCTGTAATACCTGTACATGGAATGTGTCAGCGGACATGGTGTGTCAGCTATGCATGTAGGTCACTGTACCCCTCCACACCCCACAATGTCCTACACGGTATGTACCTCCCATGACAGCTACAGATATGGAGAAGGACACAGACATATGCAAGTAACTGTGTCAATGCACTCAAACACCACAGAACGCACACAGACTACCTACATAGAGGTTACCACTGCTGGATATACATAGTTCGGTCACACCCATGACAGTTGTCTAACAACCATGGTAACACCTCCAACATCCACAACACAAATTACCTATGTCTGTCGTCCTTGTCACTGCAGTATAGAGCACATGGTGGAGGTACAGGACCCTACCCACAGATATGACATACCCTGTAGTAGACCACACAGAATTAAGAAGCAAGGCTTCCCATGAGTAGATGTCAGACATACCCCTGCTGAATGTTATGCAGATAGGTAATATGCCATATGAATCACCATGGTTAACTTTGTAAGGAGCAGGTATGATCATAACACATGTGTCACAAGGGGTTGGGTAGCATAACAGTATGATGCTGTAGGCCCAGGGCCAAAAGCACACTACCTACCTAAGACACAATGCACACCCATGAACACATTGCAAACGGAATATGTGAGGTGGAATGAGTGTGCTAGTGACTGGGTGCATGTTGTGTACTGGTGTGATTGCTCACCATGACTGTCTGTCTGTCATGGTAGTGTGTGTCCTTGGTGTGAGGCCAGAGACAGGTGTGTGAGGTATTGCGATCAACACATGCTACATTGCCATATGTTGTGCTGTGCTACCCTGTATGTCACTGTGGTGTAGGTAGGGTTATGGCAAGTAAGAGTAGTGTGCAATACCAGTGAAATATGTAACGTGCATTGTGTGCATTGCATGGGCTGAGCTGATAATGTTCCCCATACAGTACCTTGATACAAACTCCCAGTGTGAGGTTGTGTATTGTATCTGAAACAGTGTGTTGACTGCTGCAGTATACTAGTCTGTCGTATGGAGTGTGCCAGGTACTGTTGCACAGTTGTCGGATGAGCACTGATATCTGGTCATTTACATGTGTATCCCCCAATAGACAGACAGTTGCTATATATGGTGCTTAAGTTATATCACTGCAGTCGAGTATTATGTGTATTATGTGTGCCATAGTTTGCTGACATATTTTCCTTCTCCTTTTCAGGGCCATGGTTCACCAGCGGAACCCTGTATACTCCGCTGCAGAGGAGGATGAGATACACCAGAGCCTGGTGCGGGATTTTGCTGTACTCTTTTTCCACACCAGCCAGAACCAGCACGAGAGGGCTGCACTGTGGCAAGACCTGGTCTGTCGGGTAAATGACATAGGCACACATAACCAGACATATGAGCAGGTACACCATCACTGCAGTGATTTAATTAGAAATGTCCATCAGCGTGCGTCGGATATCCACAGGCAGCAGCTTGCCACAGGTGGTGGGGTGGCTAGACATCCCCCCCTCACCAGACTGGAGGGACTACTCCTAAGTGTTGTGGCTCCAGCACAGCAGCAGCAGATTCATACATGTGTAATGATGGAGGCTGGAGCCACACAGCAGCAGGATACAGAGTGTGCAGGTAACATAACATGCCATGTGTATAGTTGACCATTCTGTACACTGTTAGGTTAAGCATGTGTGAGGTGTGTCCTCGTTTTGTAGCTGTAATCTTGGTAATTATTGTGCATTAGTGATATCCTCAATATCTGCAGTACACTTGTGGAAGCTAACTGTTGCAGTACTGAACTGTATCATGCCCACAGTATCAATGGCATAGTTGTGCCCACTGACGATAAATGTCTCTTTTCTGCAGGTCCCTCTGGTGTAACAGCAAGGCAGCCTATCCATGCTGGTGAGTGTGCAATACCATTACCTTCAATACTCTGTATACTAATAGTAATAATAGGCTGAAGCAGTAGTGCTATGTGTTTGATTGCAGGTGTGTTTGTGTCTGTGGGTTGATATTTCATATACTGAGGTGTGTGCATGTGTGCATGTGCCCATGTGTGCATGTGTGCATGTGCCCATGTGTGTATGTGCCCATGTGTGCATGTGTGCATGTGTGCATGTGCCCATGTGTGCATGTGTGCATGTGTGCATGTGCCCATGTGTGCATGTGCCCATGTGTGCATGTGTGCATGTGTGCATGTGCCCATGTGTGCATGTGTGCATGTGCCAATGTGTGCATGTGTGTAGGTGTGCATGTGTGCATGTGCCCATGTGCCTATGTGTGCATGTGTGCATCAGTGGTGACATTGTGTACACAATGTAAACTGGGTTTCCTGTCTTACTCCCACAGGTTCTGGTGCTGCTCTGGTGTCGTGCAGCGGGGAACCTGAATCAGCTGCTGTGGATAGTGATAATGATGATACCTGTGTAATGGCACAGGTAGGTGTGCCAGGGTCCATCATTGGTCAGCCAATTGACACTACACAGCTGTCGACCCCATCAATGCGCACAGTCATCCTGCCAATACATCCTTTGTCACCAATGTCCCTAGGTGATGGACAGGATACAGTGGGCATTGACCAGGATAATGTGGTACCAGTGGCACATGCATCCCCACACAGCAGCCTTGGCCAGGGTCCTGACACAGTACCACACAGGCAGACGTCCATGGGTTCTCGTGGGAGCATCTGTGGGCATACCACCCCTGTCAGACGTGCCCACAGAGGCCTTTCAACCTCAGCTATGTTTCAGGCTGTAATGCAGGCACAGTCACGTATGGAACGGTACACCAGACAGGGTCTGAGGGAGCTGAGAGCATGTCGCACAGCCATGAGTGACAGTATGCGTGATGTTGTGGCTGCCATCCGCAGTTTCACTGAGGTCATTGACAGACATTGGGGGGGCACATTAGATCTGTTCCACAACTACATGTCCATGAGCCAGGGCAATGGTGGACGGTTGAGGCATCGACGTGGCCGTATGCCAGCAACAGCAGCAACTGGCAGCCATCGCGGACGACAACAGGCCAGCGGCCGCTCACATAGTGCCAGCAGCAGCCCCAGCAATGCTGGGTCTGTGCTGTCATCAGACCGCCCCAGGAGACCATGTGCACGTGGCACTGGACAGTCCCAACAGGGACCTGTCTCCAGTCACCAACCACCTGCTTCTGATGACAGTACCCAGTCTGGCATAGTACCTGATATGGTCCGTAGCACCCCTGCCAGGCACAGGTACTGTGTCCATGGCCACAGACAGTGATCTGTATGACCTAGCAGGTACAGTCTGTGGCTGTCCACAAACACCTGTATATGGCAGCCATGAGTTGGGACTGTGTGCATTCATACACACATGCAAAGTGATAACACCTAGGGCTACCGCATACATGCACACACTGCATCAACATTACCCCATCTTGTACTGCTGTCCCTCACCAACACACACACACAGACATGTCAGTTGGTTGTATCAGTGGCAGACTCAGGCATACCAGGTACACACCATGTGCATACGATGAAACTGTGCCACCTTCTGCAATCTGTAAAATCGGTGCAGGAACAGGTTAACATGGTGCTGATGCACAGGGTGAGTACATAGACGTATTGTAATAGTATGATGTTGACAACAGTACAGTGTAATGATAGCATTGTGGGTAAATACCAGCATGCCTGATGCAGTTACAGTATGAATGTCAATGTATTGTTTTGTACACCCATAGTAATTACCACAGTGTTCTGTCTGCACATCTTTGCATACAGGTGGTGAGGCTGTGAAGGGATAGCCACCTACATAGGTAGCACAGGGGATACAACAATGTACATATTGATACTCAATGATGGCCATGTCAACTGCGAGTTGCATGCTGTCCACACACGACTCTGCAATGCAGGTTTGTCAGGATGTTGATATCTGTGCAGTACTACACAACAGGTTCAAGGCTCACAAGAACACACTAGCACTACAAGGTCACACCTCATACCATGCATGACAGCACCAAAACACAGAACTAACTATGACAGGAGGGAGAGTGTCCATACATGTCAAGGATACTGTAGTGCCAGGACAGGTAGTATACATCATACTAGGTCTGGAACTGCTAAGTGTGGGATCAGTGTCTGTTATTTGACATGTGTATTATTACAGGTATGAGCACTTGGCTATCAGGCCAGTTAGTCAACATTACAAAGGTACGTGGTCTATTCACTTGTGTGGGGTGCGGCTTGACCCAGCCTGTCTGACCTGTGAATGTCTGGGTACTGGCTTATAGTGCCTGCATATATGCACTGTTACCTACTGGAAGTCGTACACCTTGTTTGTTGTAGCATAGTCTACATACAGGCCTGCTGATTGTAGCTTTGTTTGTATGCATGTTTGCCTGTTATGTTCCTGAAACACTGATTCCACCTGCAGTGCAGATATACAGTGCCTTTGTGGATCCCTAGTGACATCTGTATTGCTTACTGTACTGATGTCCATGTGTCACTTGACAGAACATCACTGTTTTTCCTGTTTGCATGTAGCTTGCCTGTAACACATTGCATATGACTTACCTCACATTTGCTCAAGACAGCATTCATATATGCCAGCACTAACAAATCAGGAGCACTACACCCTCACATAGTCACCTTGAGTACCTTGTTCCCCATTGGCCCTATGTGTCGTTACTTAGCATGGGAGTCACAATGCTATGGTAGCATGTGCAAAGTTCACCTGTCGATGTACTCTCAGGTCCAGTTGGTGAATCTGTGAGTCATATGGCAATGTTACAGCAGCCTCATGTACACAGACAACCCTCTCCCCTTCCCATACATGTACAACACATGTGAGAGATGCAACCACATAGCCAAACTGGGGGCTAAGCTCTGTTAACACAGCACTGGCATTCCCTGTCAGGTGGAGTGGGATACTACAGTGAATACAGTACCAGTCTCCCATAGACCTGCCACGACTGCAATCCAAACACAGACACACACAGGTACATTATTGGGCTCTCAGAATAGCATCCTACCTGAGCAGCTGACACCTGCAAAGCAGACACACAAGCAAACGTTAAGCCAGAGTGGAGCACATGCAACACATAGCTCACAAAGCCTGTGTGCCAAACAGTCACAGGCCATATGGCTTGACAACACACCTGCTACAGTTGTATGAGGTACCTCTATCGTCACGTACACTGAGGTCCTGCTCACAGGCTGAACAAGGTGACGGTCACGCTGAGCTGCCCATCGGGCACTATGATCCATCACATAACACAAGCATACCGGTCACTCCAAGGCATGTAGAAGTATGACTCAGTCATTGTCTGTGCCATTGTGTATGACCTCTGACGCACCTCCCTGGACTACATGTTAGGGGACATAGAGGGGCTCTCTGAGCTTGTGGCACAGGCTGGTATGACCCTGGCCTTGAGTAGCATCTCATCCTCACCAAGAATGCTGCCACAATATGTAGACAGGATCATCCGTTTCTGCAATTAATGTATCTTTCAGTGACATTCAAAGGGGATCCAATGCCTGTCAGTGTGGGATTACATGCTGGACAAGCCACATTGCTTTGCTTGGGACAGCTTGCACCTGTCACCCATGGGCCATTGTATATTGGCAGAGGCTGTTGCTACACACATAGTGCCTTTGTATGCAAGGCTGACATTACATAGCCACCCACACAGGTATCACACAGGATAGGACACTAATAGCAATGCTACTCAACAGCAGCAGTGTAAACCTCAAGATGCATGCAGTGGAAGCCATCCTTAGCATGGGGTACAGCAATATTCATGCAGTAACAGACTCCTGGTACAAGGCTCTCAGGTGCACACCATCAGTGCCAGGTCATTCCTGATACCATGCTTGTCATCCCCTACACATGCACCAAACCAGAACAGAGGGGATGTATACAAAGGCACCTGAGATACACCCACCCCCAGGTTGGTGGCACTGCACAAAGTGTCAGAGCCTCTCCATGTGCAACAAACAGTAGGTTAGACTGCCTTCAGGTTCATAGCCTGGCACACACCACACTCCCATACCCAGGAAACCCACTTGGCCTTCCTGACAACACTGGGAATATGACGGTCTCTACACACACCATTATATGGTTGTACTGCGACTACCCAAACATACAGTGTGAGCATTATTCCAGCTGCAAGACCCTATATGAAGGGTTCTATCATTCATTCCCTGCATTGCTATGGAACAACTTGTTACCACTCCCACAAGTGGTGACAACATGCTGCACCTGTTCATCACCAACATGTGGACTATATGCTCCACAACAATCATGTATCCCTTGCTGGTGGGATGACACCATCTACCACCCACACTGTATAGTCACATACCACATGCAGCCCCTGCACAGAACACCACAGTCATACAGTTGTCTGATGCATATTCCATGTATTCACATGAGGCAGGCTTCGGACATGGTATCTCTTGCAGTTCACAGGTACATATGTGTAGGTGGCACACACATACATCATGTGTGCATTGACATTACTGATATAATGTATATCGTGCAATATTAGGAACAACAACCCACACACATGGACAAATTGTGTGACAAAAATACACATGGCATTTGTAGGATACGAACCCCTACCTAACTATGCTATGACACTTATGAAAGACGCATTAGCAGAGCATGCTATTGGCATTACTGGGAGGATTGCTTTCTCCTGCTGTACTTATAGGGTGCTGACATCATCAGTGTTTAGACAGTGGAATATGCAGCATGTGTTGTGTAGTGATAGTTGCCAAAAGGGACATTTCTCATACACATGGAATTGCACACACTACTCCCCCACACACATTCACACACACACTGAGCACTTGCAAGATTCATACTCCTACCTAACTATATTATGATATTTGTGAGAGACGCATTAGCAGAGCATGCTATTTGCATTACTGGGGGAATTTCTTTCTCCTGCTTTACTTATAGGGTGCTGACATCATCAGTGTTTAGACAGTGGAATATGCAGCATGTGTTGTGTAGTGATAGTTGCCAAAATGGTCATTTTTCATACACGTGGAATTGTACACACTACTCCCCCACACACATTTACACACACACTGGGCACTTGCAGGATTAAAACCCCTACCTAACTATTTTATGACACTTGCGAGAGAGACGCATTAGCAGAGCGTGCTATTTGCATTACTGGAGGATTGTTTTCTCCTGCTGTACTTATAGGGTGCTGACATCATCAGTGTTTAGACAGTGGAATATGCAGCATGTGTTGTGTAGTGATAGTTGCCAAAAGGGACATTTTTCATACACATGGAATTGCACATATTACTCCCCAACACGCATTCACGCACACACTGGGCACTTGCAGGATTCAAACACCTACCTAACTATGTTATGACACTTGCGAGAAATGCATTAGCAGAGCACGCTATTGGTATTACTGGGGGGATTGCTTTCTCCTGCTGTACTTATAGGGTGCTGACATCATCAGTGTTTAGACAGTGGAATATGCAGCATGTGTTGTGTAGTGATAGTTGCCAAAAGGGACATTTTTCATACACATGGAATTGCACACACTACTCCCCCACACACACTGGGCACATTGCAGGATTCAAACCCCTACCTAACTATGTTATGACATTTGTGAGAGACGCATTAGCAGATCGTGCTATTTGCATTACTGGGGGGGGGGGGTTGCTTTCTCCTGCTTTACTTATAGGGTGCTGACATCATCAGTGTTTAGACAGTGGAATATGCAGCATGTGTTGTGTAGTGATAGTTGCCAAAAGGGAAATTTTTCATACACATGGAATTGCACATATTACTCCCCAACACACATTCACGCACACACTAGGCACTTGCAGGATTCAAACATCTACCTAATTATGTTATGACACTTGCGAGAGATGCATTAGCAGAGCACGCTATTGGTATTACTGGGGGGATTGCTTTCTCCTGCTTTACTTATAGGGTGCTGACATCATCAGTGTTTAGACAGTGGAATATGCAGCATGTGTTGTGTAGTGATAGTTGCCAAAAGGGACAGTTCTTATACACATGGAATTGCACACACTACTCCCCCACACACATTCACTGGGCACTTGCAGGATTCAAACCCCTAGTTAACAATGTTATGACACTTGTTAGAGACGCAGTAGCGGAGCGCGCTATTCACATTACGGGGCATAATATTTGCTCCTGACATATGTATAGTTTGCTGACATCATTATGGATGAAGAGGTATGTACATCTGTGACTATCCATCAGTACAGGGGAGATCATATCTATGCATTAACTTTGCACAGGCACAGTGGCCTACTGTACTGTGGAGGCAGATGCCAAATACACTGTGGATAGCCTTCTGTATTCCCTAGGGACAACCGTCAAGTATTGCACTCTGTGGCCATATGTTTACCTGTCAGATGCAAGTATCTGTTGCTCATATACTGTTTGTGGGTCTTTATTGCCATAGCCTTCCCTATCTCTATAAACAACGTGTGTACTGTGGGAGATGTTTGCATATGAGTGGGATCCAGTACTTTACTTATGTCTCTGTTGTAACTTCACTGTGTGCACTGGGCAGATGTCTGTATTGTGGGAGGTTCCTGTGTTAACACATAGACATGCCAGATATGTGTGTGCAACTGCTGAACTGTGACATGGACTAAGTGTGTGAGCATGCCCAGTTCACATTTTGTATGGCTTCTTGACTGCCATGTCTCATTTATCTAAGTTTGCGAGCATGCCCAGTGTGACCTTTCCTTATGTTGGGATCTGTGGACCACCACATTTCTGTTTGTGTGTGGACTCCATCTATATATCACATGCACAGTTGAGTGTTGGACATCAGGTTGTGTTCTTACTGCCCAACTGCTTTGTTTCTGAACTTAACCGGCATTATGCTGTGCCTGCAGGGTCACCATGGGATAGTTTGCATACAGTTGTCATCATCCTTTCCTGCTGACCAAACAGTTGTATCGTCGTATCATGTACTGGTGCAGAACATTCACTGTGGTGGACAGTATAATCAGTTTCAGTCCCATCACTGCTTGTAATATTTATAGTGAGCACACCAGACTGGTTGAGGGCCAGTTGTGCAGATATGACCATGTTGCATTATGTTCAGATATGGACAGCATAGTACATGATTGTCTGACATTGTTAATGTATTCCACAACTTGTGTGGACAGTGACAAACAATGCCCATGTGCCCTAGTCCATTTGTAATGCTAGTCAGAGAGTGTCTGTCCTTCAACACACATTTACTGGTGTTTGCCATGACATATGTCACGGTTAGTGTGCTGTGCCTCTGTCTACCCGTGACATACAGGTGTTATCCAGGGTACACCTACCATCTCCCATCCAGTCATCATGATTCCTCTGGATGACAGTCACTGAGGGACTCCCTGGATATCCTGTAGTGTGAGTTTAGTCATGGGTGGATTGAGCTTCTGGGTCATGGACCAATCGGTACAGCATGTCCTGTTTATGTCTGTGCTGGGGTGCAGGCCTGTCGGCTGCATAGGTCACCAGCATTCAGTGTTTACATGGTGCCAAATGTCCATTGATACCAGGTTGGTCATGGCTCTATACATTAGGCACAGTTCACCTCCAGCCAGGCAGTATGGCACTGTGTGGAGCTGCAGTTTCTTTACTCAGGCAACACATGGCATCTGTTACAGCTCTGCGAGCCTCCTGGTGGGGTATTTGTGTGGTCTTTCCAGTTGCTGCAGGTGTCTGCTACGGTACATCCCTGAAGGGCCATTGTACACAATTATGAGGCTGCTGATGGATGACTGGAGAGGCACATTGACCTACCCTAACCAAACTGTCCTTACCTTCATGATTAGGTGGGTATATGGTATGTTTCTGTAACCACTACAGACACATGGTTGTCACATGCAGGATATCTATCACCTTGTGTCCCCAGGTTTCTTATTGCTCCTGATGTACTTACTGGGTTAACACCTATGTGGTAATTTCTGGCCATGTACTGTGTTTCCACAGGGGTTGACTATACACTATTCTGCATTTAGCTTGTTGGCATGCCTGTGGCACCACTTGTGTGTTTCTATGTGTGCCTTTTGTAGGTTGCTTGTGTCAGCTGGAGGGTTCGATATGGTGGCCAGTTTGTAGTCCTCTGCAAACCTGTTCAGACAGAGTCTGTCCATGTTGGCCTGTACCTATGTGACATATATAGCATACAAGAGAGGTCCCAGGACCATGCCTTGTGGGATGCCAGTTGTACCTGGTTTGCAGTCTGCCATGGCTACAGCATGTCTGACAGGTCAGTTCTGTCCTTGAGCTGGTTTGCAACCCATCTACTTGCATAGGGGTTTATAGTTAGGCTGGTGAGCTTATCTCTACCACCAAATAGGGTATTGGGAAGGGTTTAGCAAGGTCCAGATAGGCTGTGTGATCGACATTCCCCACATCACTGGGCTTGGTGCATGTTTCACATGAGTCAGACATGTGTACGGGTCAGGATCTGCCCTATGACAGCCACACTGGGTAGAGTCCAATGTCTGTAGGTACCCAATCTCGTTATTCATGGGATCCATGATCATCCTCTCCATTACTTTGCCAACCTGGATAGTCGGGGTTGAGGGGTGATAGTTTGCAGTAGCCATTCAGGCACCCCCTTTGTGGTGTGGGATCACTGTTGCTGTACACTGCTCTTTGGTTACATATCCTGTGGTAGGACTGATAGTGTGCAGTAATGCTATTTGCTGTACCATTCTTCTTACAGTACTTGTTGGACACAACCCAGGACACCATCTGGTACCATTGATGCTGTGTGCTGTGCTTTGTGGATGCTGGCTTTTACCACAGCATCTGCAATGTCAGGGGGCCAGCACTCTCCTGGGATAGATATTTGGCAGTTAGGTGCTGGTGGGGAGGTTGGAAGGAATCTGTTTGGTAGGCTGTTGGCAATGTGTGTGGGTTTGGTGTATTGTTTGTGATATTAGAGTGCTGTAGAGCATATCTGTGGATTATCACCATGGTTCATACCATCAGGTAGGACAGCTGTGTGATAATCTTTTGTGTCTTGCACAATTTGTATCATCATAGGTTCATAGGTTCATACTAGGCTATCTGCCCTGGCCTTGTTTGGGCACGGACAGACTGTGTATGGGTCTCAACACCCCTTGCAATGTGTATATTATGCCCACGTAGGGTTTACTTTCCTAGATGTGACACAGGGATGGCCCCCAGTGTACACCTACTATCTCCCATGCACTTCCCCGGATTTCTGTTGTTGAGTTTGTGTGTGGAGCTCAGCCTATCATGGACTTGGATTCTGTTCCAGAGTGTCAGTAGCCTCTGGGTTATGGATCTGTCCCTCCAGCACATCCTATTAATCTATGTGTGGAGGTTCAGATATCTCACTGTGGTGTGTCTGCTGGATTTGGGGTTTCTGCAGTGGAGCATGTCCATTCATTCTGGATTGGACATGGCCTTGTACATCAGGCATACATCACCTCTGACTGTGCAGTATGCTTCTGAATTGGGCTGTGGTTTCTTCAGCCAGGCTGCAGATGTCCACTGTTTAGACCCTTTATCTTGTTGGTGGGGTACATTTGGGGTCTTTCTGGCTGCTGCATGTGTAAGGTAAGGTACATCCGAACTGGGGCATTGTTGTCACGTATGGGCCTGATAAGGGAAGAGTATGGGGGCACAGTGACCTCTGTAGCTCTACATGTGCATCCTTTCATATTAAGGTGGGCAATATAGCAGGTCTTCCTGGCCACCTTGGCAATGTGAGTGTCACATGACAGGTTACCGTCCACTTGTGTCCCTAGGTCCATGATTACTTCTTCCATACATAATGGATTGCCACCTATGTCATACTTTGTGTGTGCCTTGTTTGGTATTTGTTGAGACATTCATACTCTGAAGTGTCTTCAGGAAGGCTGGCTGGGGTACCTGGGTTTGTGTGTGTGGTCTGTAGCAGGCTTCCCACAGATACACAGTTTGAGACAGTGTTACTTGCCCGTGGATAGTCCATGCTGCTTCTTGCTGTGGTGCCTACCTGGCGGTGTGGTTATTCTTGATAATTACTGGTAGCCACACTCCTATTGTCGTGTGTTCCATGTTTTGGAGCTGTAGAGCATGGTATGAGGCATAGCCTGGTAGTATTAGGGTGCTCTTCTGGGTCTTTCCCAGTTTTCTGTTACAGAACGCATATTACCATTCTCCATGCTGTGGTGTGTTTGGTCTGCATGCACCTTGCAGGTTAGACTTCTGGCACTGGGTAGCATTACATCCAAGTTATTATCCCTTGTGCTACCTATGGCAGTGGGTTTGTGTTTCCAGACTTCTGTATTCCAGGCACAGTGGGGGTGACAACAGCCTTTGCCAGTATCTACACAGCCAGGTGTGCTGGGTGCGTGCCATCCCTAGCAGGTGGGGCATCATGCCTTGCTCGGCATGTCAGCCCAGGCTGTCAGCCATGTGTTCCCCCTTGCTAACAGCAATACCTCAGCCAATTATTGTACTTGATCTTGTTGTCTTCATAGTGTGGCATCATGCTTGGTGAGGGTGAGATGTTAGGTTGGGTCTTCATGTTTGGATATGCTAGATGGTGTTACATTGCTTAACACATGGCAATCATGCCTCAGGTGGTGCTGCAGGGCTGCCTCTGTTGGATGCACATACTACACTCCCTGTACATGTCTGAGAGCAAGTTGTATCATGTTAGGCATCCCTGTTACTATATGAGTGAGTCAGAGAGGGGTATCATTCCCAGGGTTCCTACTGAGCCAGTGTATGTGCTATGCGTTGCCTCTTTGCCAAGGCCAGGGCATACTGGGCATGCCTCCTTCTGCCTACTGGGGCAGGCTCAGGTTGTTCCTCCTCCGAGTCACGCTCTGCCTGTGATGGCCTTGACAATGGTGGGGGGCTGTTTGTCCTGGCCCTATGCTGATCCTGCTGCAGCTGTTTTCACAGGATCATATTATGTAGCATAGCACATAAAATGACAATTTGGGTACATGTAGTTGGTGAGTACTGCAAGGCTCCACCAGATGTGTCCAGGCACCGGAACCGTGACTTGAGCAGCCCAAACACACGCTCTATTACATTACGTGTTTGTGAGTGTGCCTCATTATGGCGTTCCTGTTCGGGTGTGTGTGCGTTTCTGATGGGTGTCATCAGCCACGGCTCCAGTGCATAACCTGCATCCCCCACTAGGTGACCATGTGGGATGTCCTCATTGGCAAATGTCTGGTACAGCTGTGTCAAATGCCAGATATGGGAATCATGGTAGCTCCCAGGGCAGCCAGCACACACATTCATTATTATGCCCTGGGCATCACACAAGACCTGGCAGTTGATGGAGGGGAAGCCATTGCAGTTAATGTAGGCCCTACCCCGCTCACCGGCTGGTGCTTTGATGCATATGTGCGTGCAGTCTATTGCACCCACTACCTCAGGATATTCCGCTATTTGCTGGAAGAGACGCATATTGCTGGCCATTACCTCACGGGCATTGGGGAAATATACATGCTCACCGAGATGTGCTGACATGGCATCCAGGAACTGATGCAGTACCCTGGAGGCTGATGCCTGTGATATCCCTATCATATCACCAGTTGGTCTCTGGAAGGTACCTGTTGCTGGTATTCTTAGGCCAACACATACCTTGGTTTCCACTGGGATGGGTTCCACTCTGTTGGTTCTGTGTGTGAGATGTGGCCTGCACAGCTCAACAATTTGCTGCAGGAGGTCTCTGTCCACTCTATAGCGCTCCACTATCTCCAGCTCATGTAACCCCTGGTAGGTGACCCTGGACCTGTACACTCTTCTCCGTCTCCTCACTGTGGGTTGTCTGGCAGCATTTGCATTGTCACCACCCTCAGCAAGTCTCCTATGTCTCCTTATGACAGCTATGGCAGCCCCTAGCATGTTTGGTCTGAGTGCAGCTTTTCCAGTTTTCACTTCTACTAGCTTACTCCTGTCTTGCAGTGTCTCTTGAGCGAAACATACTGCAATGCTGTTTGCAGTGTTTTAAGTGCTGGGCTGGGCTTGTATTCTGCCTGTGTAATTGCCTGCTTCTAATTGTTTTCACCTGCTACCTTTACAAGTATTCCCTGCTAGTTTCCTACTATTTCTTCTGCTTCCTTTTTCCTCTTTGTTTCCTCAGGGGGGTGCAGCACGCATACCAGTGAAAACACGCTCACAGTGGCTACCACGCGTGCACACATGCTTACACGGACTAGAATCTGGTTATTCGGGTTAAAACGCACGCACACCAGCGCAAACAGGTTAATAGGTCTTTACACAGGCTCCTACATGCTTACTCTGCCTTACACGCGTGCACTCTGTCTTACTCGTGCCTCCCAGCGTGCACACGCGTGCATGCATGCACAGCAAGAAACTTTGGTATTGGCCACAGTGTACACATTCCATTTCTTGACTTTCCCATGCTTATCTGTTGACACTCCTCTTTTTATGCTGTGTGATTGACATCTTTCACATACCACTTTGCTCCAATGAGCTTGATTTTTTCCTGACATTCCCCCCGTGATGTCACCTATCTCCTACTCTGTTACTCCCCCTTATTTAACTCTTACACTACACGGAATGTGCTCATTTGCTATGTGACAGTGTGATTCACTATCCTACCACTCATTTACATAGGATTGCCTACTAATGCTTAGTTACATGTCTTACACTCAGCTTCCTCCCTTAGCAACCACTAGACGGTGGCCATGTTGTTTTTGGTCTGCTAGTCCCTGCATTGCAAATCCATGCATTACATAAAACCCACATTTGTGGATTTCAAACCTTTATTTATCTGTTTTATATAGCACAGCCCATTTGCGCGGTGCTGCGCTGCGTTTAAACATCGCCGATCTCCGAAAAAAAAAATATATATTTTATTTCATGTCTGCATCGGGTTAACATGCCGATGGCCACATATTTGGCCATTGGCATGCTGACTGCAACTTTTGCACACTTTATTTGGAGCTGTCATAGCTCCATTGTGTTATTTGCCGTAACGTACTCAGTTGTCAACTGAGTACATTTCTGCACCTAACACGATTCTTACATGGGCTGGTTTCAGCTTCATGGATCACTAATCTACCTCATTTGCATGCCTTTCGGCTGCAAGTGGGGTGATTAGCATATCCACGCCCTGCCCGTGTAAGAGTCATTTTAGCTATCTCTTACACAGGATTTTGGGCTGTTCCTGGATTGCGATGGCTGCATGGAGTCTTACACGACTCTTAGACTCCATGCAAGCCATCGTGAATCCTGCCCATTGTCAATACCATTTTTTTTATAAAATCATGTGATTTTATAATATCACACGTCTTTAATCTAAAAAGAAAAAGGTATTTGTTTTATCTATTCTGATAAAGTCATTTTCCTAAGCAGTAGACAAAAGTGCTAAATCCAATTAAATTATGGTGTTTGTTTTGCTTCAGCAGTGTTTTTTTTTTTTCTCAAGTGCTTGAAGTTACACTAAACAATGTGCCATTTTTCTGTTTTTAAGAGCAGGATAATTTCCCATTGGCATTGGCCATACTTACCATAGTCACTATAAATACCATCTTGAGCCTTATCCAGAAACAGGCATTAGTCCTAGTATTTCTAAACTGGTCAAAAAGCATAAAATAAATAAACAAACAAACAAATAAATAAATAGGCTTGTAAGTGATACTGAATAAAGAATTATTAATTCTGCAAGACAAAGATACTGTCTGTAGATGTTTACCGTAAAGTATGTATGTAAATTTTCGACAAGCTTTAATACTGAAAACTATAATCCATTTACAGCTAATGTTTAATAACAGGAGATATTTGCAACAGAGATATTTATTTTTTCAATATCATGGTTACTGTTGAAAAGATGCCAAGTCTATATTGATCTCTATCAGGAATAAGGCTTAGAAGTTATGCTGAAAAGTCCTGCATAAGACAGATACACACATACACACTCACATGTGTGCCACACAAATATCTGCTCACAAATGTACATATACTCCCATACTAGACAAATGTGACTAGTTTTAAAGGACTATCATTTTACCAAACATCATATTTTTCAGATGTACAAAGACATGGAAGTACCTATCAATAACTCACACAGATACATTAACGGCATGCACTCTCCACAGGGAAGACACCTAGTGCAGACACATTAATATTCAGAATATTAATTATTAACTAGAAAGTGGGTGTATGAAAAGATTCATATGAATTTATATTATGAAGCAGTATTATAGCATAGCTAACTATAAAAATAGGAATGTTCACAAAACACAAAATTTTCTGCACTGATCATTGTATTACCTAAATATGTGATTCAGGGACAGTTGTAGTTAGTGCCAATATGCTACAAGACATGAGAGTAAAGCCTGCAGTCAGTCCTGGATGGGACAGCTCTCCATTACAGTGCACATACCCTCTTACACATGATTGTACTTCTATGCCAAGCTGGGCCCTGTGCGATTTACTTTCCATATGTCTTTATTATTTTGGAGCAATAATCCTCAAGCAAATATAATTTGAAAGTGGGGAGAACTTGCAAACTTTGTAGCAAAGCAACCCATGATTCCAAGTGAACTACACAACTGGATTCTGTGAGGCAACACCTTAAAGTACAACTTGTGATGTGCACATCAATTGCTACACAGTCTAAAATAAATTCAAAATGTATAATAATTATATATTAAAATTTACTATTTATGTCATCCTTGCAGCTACTAAAGTTAATACAGAATGTAATGAGGCAGATGTTCTTACACTTACTTTTTAGCAAGGGGGACAATACATCTGATATCAATGGTTTGACATAAAGGCAGCTTCCTTCTCAAATAAAGCGCTGACTTTTCTAGACATTCTAGATATTATAAATAAAATATTGGGATATACAATTTAAGTGCAAGGAGACCCCAACTAATTAAATGCATGAATAAATGTACAACTGGTGGCACATATAGCTGCATATCATTGCAACTAGAGGTTTTAACTTTTTTATGGCTAACAATGTTTATTTGGAAATTCCACAAGCTGCAGCCAGTCCATGGCTATTTTGGTCCATTTCTAAGAATAGCTGAACTTACCAAATGATAAGAAATGTTCTTATAATGTTCTGAATGATGATGGGACAATTATATATAATACTTCATCAAATTGTCAGAGATTTGGGATGCATGGCTAGGCTTAAAAAGGCCCTTGTGGTCGTTAGCCAAGTAAACACATTAGAACCTATGAAATTTTGCTCTTACCTTCAAAGGCAAAGGAGTAAAAGACCAGCTTCATCTTGAAATTTAATGACAAAAAAAAAATGTCACTTTTATACCACAGCATTTAAGAGGAATTCAAAACAGCACATTTATAAAGAACTATATAATTTGTAGGTCATATGTATCATCACTGTATATGAACATTTTATAAGCATTTATATTTGTTATTTTGAAGAGAAATTATTGCTAATCTTTTATTTTAATTTGAATTTGTTTCAGATTTTGAAGTGTTTTATTTCCATTCTTACATGAATTTGATCGTAACAGAGAAATGTCAATATCTCTATACTGCTTCTAGATAAGCAAATGTTCAGACAAGGAATTTGGAACTTAGTTTTATATGGCACATTGCTTTAGTTAATGACTATAAAGAAGGGAAGCAAAACTCTCTGAATATGTGCATACTTAAACTAGAAAATGTGTTTTGCTGGCTTGCAAACAAGTTATTAATAACTCGTCACTGAATATAAAAAAGCTGGTACAGTTGAATGAAACTCAGCTTATGGCACATAATAACATTTTTTTCTGTGCGAGATTGTGGTAAAGTAGGAAATGGGAAATATGTCACTTTCATACTGTAGTGTGATCTCAGAATTGGTATATATAATTAGTAGGGTGAAGGGGGATGGGGGGGTTTGCCTTCATGCAAAAAGTGTTACTTCTTTTTTGGGGGTTTTGATCACCTGGTGATTGATCAGTTGTGTTCAATCACTTGCCACTGCTTTATAGGTGACAGCTTGGAATATGTGCTTATATTCTGATCCTGGTGAGAGTAGGTGCAGAGTGCATTGATTCCTGACTCTTTCTGGTTGGAAAGTGAGTGTCTGTGCTTAACATACCTGATTGGTCTGGTTTCTATACAATGCATCTATCAGAAAAAGGCTACATCATCTGGGACAAGACTGTGGATCACCAAACAGGCCATGGTCTGCTTCTCTTCTTCGGACTGGTGCTAACATTTTGCTTCTAGTGAGAGAAGAAGCAAAGGAGTATTGTATCCCAGCAGCATGAAGCTGTGCTGAGACCAGCATTAGTAGTAGCCAGGCAGTAGCCATTCATGCGAATCCCCCCTTTTCACCATTCTTGACAAACTAATTCTTTATTTTTCAGTAAGTACTGCTTTATTTCTTTCTAACTTCAGAATATCTGCCTAAATACTTCATCCATAAATTTTCAGGGTCTATGTATTAATTTCTCCTCAAGTGTTTGTCAGTGCTCTGTACAGACTCAGACACCTTCAGTGACATTTTTCCTGTAAATGGAATATATAAGGAAACAGCTCCAGTACTTAGTAATAATGACCATCCCTCCTGGCATGTCTAAAGGTCAGTTCCCTGTGCTTTCTCCTATTAACCTGGTGAACTTGGGCATTTTGGGGCAGTGCAGCAACTGCCTCATGTACACAGACAACCCACTCTTCTTAGCTCCCAGCACTCAGACTTGTGAGAAATGCATTTATATATCCAAATTGGAAGCTATGCACTCTCAAGCCAAGACAGGAATAGCTGGTCAAGAGGAGAAGGTCAACACCTGCACCACACCACATGTAACACATAGCCCTCCAGAACACCCACCTTTGTGGATGGTCTTAATAGAATTCTACCCAAACAGCAGAGACCTCCAAGGCAGAAACTCACTCAACCACCACAACACAGCACAATACACAAGGCACATAGCTCACCTACACAGTGTGCCCCTCAACCTAAGCCCCTAAGGCAAAACAGCTTGGCCAATACATTGATAGTAAGGCACAATGATGTCTGACTCACAAGGATGAATAAGGAGAAGGTAACAGTCAGCTGTCTATCAGGTGCCAGAATCTGACACATAACACATGCACTCAGGTCACTCCACAACAAGGACAAGTATGGCTCTGTCACTGTCCATGTGAGTATGAATGACCTGAGACGCACCTCCCTGGACTACATGAAAAGAGACATGGAGGAGGTCTCAGATTATATAGCCCAGGCAGTTATGACCCTAGCCCTGAGCAGCATCCTACTATCGCCCAGAATGATACCACAGTACAAGCAAAAAATGATTGACTTCAACAATTGGCTAAGTTTCTGGTGTCATTCTAAGGGGGTCCAGTATCTGTCTGCTTGGGATGACATGATTGACAGACCTCGATGCTTTGCCAGAGATGGCCTGCATCTGTCAACCCTGAGTTTCCAGATACTGACTAAGAATCTTGCCACCCCTATAGTGCCTTTTTTAGGTGATGTTCCAAAGACCAAATTACCACCATAACAGCTATAAATAAATGCAATGTGAGGGTCATGCTGCTCAGTGCTAGAAGTTTAAATCTCAAGATCCACTTGCTCAAAGCATTCCTCAAAATGGAGAATATTGACATTTGTGCTGTAAAGCAGCAGAAAGCACCCCTGTGCTACCAGGGTATAGCTCATTCCACACCTTTCAGCCCCAGAACATGGATAGAAGCTCCAAAGGTGGTGGTGTCTCCATATTCATAAAGGATATGCACACCTCCAGACTAGTAGCCCAGCATAACGCATCTGAGATACTTCAGGTATGGCTAACACTGGGTAAGATGGCAATTCAGATCATAGCCTGCATACTGGGTGACTTCAACTACCCCTCCATCAACTGGGAAAAATACTGACTGACCAATACACTGGACCATTGCTTCCTGGAATTCATTAATTGACTGTCAAATCATACACCAGTGCACTGTATGAACATGTACATAAATGCATGGAACTAGCCATACCCAACAGAACCAAGACACTCTCCTCCAAAAAAAGAAGCCAATCTGGTTGTCCCCTGCTATTAATAAACTCTACAACAGAAGGAAGAAACTGTTGCAGAAAAAGGTGAAGTCCTAAGACTGGAAAAACGTCCCTTATTAGCCTCAACAAAAAGTTGAGCTCCCTCATCAAAACCTCTAAAGCCAGCTATGAAGGCAGAATTGTGGTAGACACTAAAAACAACCACAAAGTCTTCTATAGTTATATCAAGAATCTCCATGGCAATACCCAGGTTTGTTCTGAGTTACTGCACAATGGTGCCTTCTATACTGAACCAACATATATATTGCCAACATACTGGCCGACAGATTCAGTGCCAACTTTACCCCTCTCTCCCCCTAAAGGACCAATCACAGTACCAGAGGAATGCCAGGCACCCAGCATTACTGCAGCACAGGTTAAAGCTACATTGTCCAAGGCCAAGAATACAGCTTCAATGGGACCTGACAATATCCCTGGATGTGCTCTACATCAGCTACAATGAACTGGCACCACATCTGTGTTCTCTGTTCAATTAATACCTCACCTCAGGCTTTGTCCCTACCAAATGGTGCACTACTACAGTCATCCCTCTCCACAAAGGGGAGAGTGAATACAGACCCTGGGAATTATTGCCCCATTAGCCTGACAAGTCTGATATGTAAGGCTTTGGAGCGCATCATCATGGACATAATTAACAAGGATATAGGGAATCTCCAAACTCTAGATCCCATGCAATTTGGTTTTGTGAAAGGTAGATCAAGCCTGCTCAGTCTGGTGGACTTCTTTGATTCAGTCCCCAGAGCTGTGGATGAGAGCAAGGCAGTTCAAACAGCCTACCTCAATCTGGCAAAGGCCTTTGTTACCATTTCCCATGCAGGAATTATTGATAAACTCACCGAACTAGGCATCAACCCCTATATCACTAGGTGGATTGCAAATTGGCTCACAGATAGAACCCACAGTGTGAAAGCATACTCCAAGTCAGACTGCCAACCAGTCAAGAGTGGAGTCACACAGGGATCGGTCCTGGGTCCTCTCCTGTTTGGCATTTACTTCTCAGAAGCCCAGGCCAACATGGAATGGCTCTGGCTGACCAAGTTTGCAGAGGACTTCAAACTGGGAGCCATTATTAACTCCCCAAGTGATGTAGTCACCCTAGAGAAAGGCCTCACTGAGACCAATGACTGGTGTTGAAACCATGGCCTTAAGCTTAATGTCAAAAACTGCATTGTCATCTCCTTTGGGGAAAACTAATTTCCCACTAATTACCTCATCGATGGGAGCCCACTGAACACTGAAGGCATTATAAGAGATCTGGAACACAGGTTGACAGCAACATCTCCTTCGACCACCACATTGCCACTGTGGTCAGAAAGTCCTTCTATGTGACACATCTCATTACCAAGGGTTTTGCATTCAGGAAGAAAGAGGTCATCATCTCTCTCTACTCTTCCCTCATTAGGCCAGTCATTGAGTATAATGCCCCAGTTGGCATGTGCCTCACTAGACACATGCAACAGCTGGAAAGGCCACAAAAGTACCTCACAAAGAGGATCCTAGGCCTTAAACACATGTCCTACATGGGCAGACTCAAAGAACTCCAGCTATTTTTTGTCTCATATTGTCTACTAAGGGATGATCTCTGCTTGACTTACACAGCCATGTCTGACCCAGCTCTGTTTGAAATGCTACATCTAAAGTCATTCCAATCTCTCTGCACCACACACTCCAGAGACCTCAAACTCATTACCACAATCAGCAGAACATGCTGGAGGGACAGGTTCATAACCCAGAGACTGCCCATGGTCTGGAATAGACTTCCCATACATGTCAAGCAGAGCACCTCACTGGCCCTCTTCAAGGGAAATCGTGATTAATGGATGGGAAATAGAAAGTTCACCTTGGGGATCACTCCAGTGGCTCTACTTGATAGAGGCACTGTGAACTAATGTCGGGCAGCACAATGCCACTCCACTTCTATGGGCCAGGCATGTAAAGGCTCTAGGGCCATTAGCCTAGCACACACCTATGAACCTATGAACCTATGTTGATTTTTCTACATATTGATTTGCAAAGGATTTGCTATAACATTAAAAATCAGAGACAGTATCACGTTTCAGAGAAATATGAAATTAGTTTTTTGAGTTAACTATACACTGAGTTTACCAGCTAGAAAAAATGTCAACTTTACGTGTGAGTGAGGGTGTATGTGCATATATGTGTGTGTGGGGGTGTCTGTGTGTATATGTGTGTGTGTGTATGTGTGTGTGTGTGTGTGTGCGTGTGTGCGTGCGTGTGTGCATGTGCACGCGTGTGCACGCGTGTGTGTGTGTGTGTGTGTGTGTGTGTGTGTGTGTGTGTGTGTGTGTGTGTGTGTCTGTGCGTGTGCGTGTGTGTGTGTGTGTGTGTGTGTGTGTGTGTGTGTGTGTGTGTGTGTGTGTGTGTGTCTGTTTGTGTGTAGTCCTATATCTATATATCTAGGAGTGAGTCAAAGAGACAGTACTTCATACTGACAGTAAAGCACCTGGTACAGTGCCATGCTCCACATAGCTAGTATTTTTTACCTCAGACAGTGTTTATAATAATTGTTCAGAGATAATCTGAGGGCATGTGTGGACAGTGTCATGTAAGGGGAAATTACAAGGATGAAAGGAGAAGTTTAAACTAAATGCATCTGCAAGTATGTTGGCTGCGTCATTCAGGGTCAAGGCGATATTGCTCTTATGTGCCAACTTAGTGCAGTGCTGGATATTGTTTCTAAAGTATCTGATATAGGTAAAATAGGACATATGTTTGTCCTTGATAATGGTGGTGATTTTCATTTCACACCTTGACTTTGGTAGACTTGATTTTGTCTCTAAGGTCCTTGTTTAACTATTTAATTTCTATATTTCTGATTTGGAAAGAGAGGTTTTCAGTTTGTTTCTACAAATGAGGATTTTTTTTCTTTTGTTCTATACCTTTTCCTCAATGCACATATTTTTGTAAATGTGGTACCTTATTTGTGTTGGGTTGGGACTGAATATTCAATGCAGGCAGTGAGTAGAGTAAAAGATTCCTCTACAAATCCATCAGTGTTGGTTACTAGGTCCTTGGAGGGAAGAAGGCTTTTATACCACTTAAGATCATCAGCTAGCTGCACAATTTTGCTTTGAGAAATCTCGTAAAATAGAATGGCTTGTGTGCAATTTGAATGGAGTCTCAGTGGTAGAAACCACAGATTCCAACCAGTGATGGGTCAAATATAGGCACAGAACATAATATGCTATATTTGTGAGGTCCCAGTCTGGTAAATTTCAGCTTCTGGTCTACATAGTTTGTTCAATCTGGTCTAGAGAGTTTGCAGAGATAAAATATAGGAGATGTTGCATGTATTTGTTGCACTGTAGGTCTTCCAATTTATGGATAGATTGTTGAAGTTTCATTGGATAACAGTATTGCATTCAATAGTTAGGGACTCAGGTTTGTTAGATAAACCCCATTGGTTGCTGACATCCTAGAAGGGGTTCAGTAGTTTGATAAAATGGGAAAATGGAACTTGCTGATAATTACAAGGTCTTGGTAGAGCCGAATGCTGTTATCTTTCTGTACAAGCCTAGATGGGATGGAATTATGGAAGAAGATGGTCACACCACCACTGGTAACAGAGGTAATCTCCATACATGGCCTAAATAAGTGATAGTCATTGAAACATGATAGGAAAAGTATGTTTCATTATAGTGAAACCAGATTTCAGTGTTAGAATAGATCTCTACATTTTCCCACAGTCAAGATAAGATGTTTCCATGTACAGCAGATCCTTACTGAGTATTCCAGCATTGAACAACTCTGTTTTGAAACTGTCCTGTATTTGGTTTTGATAGTTTGTTAGATTGAGTAGAGTGGCATTGACTAAAAATGGCACTGTGGGGTGGGTAATGTTGTGGCCAATATTAAAAATCCTTGAAGTGATAGATGTAGACTAAACCAAGCAAAACAGAAAGGCCTGGAAACCATCTCCTTCCATACTAAAACACATTGTACACTTCCTGGAATGATGCAAATAACTAAGTCAGTTGTTGAAGTCAATTAACTTTTGTTTATATTGTGACACCATTTATGACAAATGTAAGATATTTAAGGCTAGTCTTGTACAATTCTTGAATATATGTTCAAAGAGCACCATTATGCCTCTCTGTATAGAGTCCCCAAAGTTGTGTGCCTCAAGTCATTTTCCTCCACATGTAAAATGACCATGTTTTATGTGTACATGTGGTGAAGAGAGATGTGTCTTACTAACCTGCTATATTCTGGCACTGAAAAGGCAGCCCATTGACACCATTTCTTACTCAGCCTGATGACGGGTGCATCTATGTCTCTCATTATGTTGGCAGCTATGAATATGATATTAAAAGGCATAGTGGTTGGAGCTACTGATCTTAAGGGCTTTGATGAGTCATTTTGCTTACCCCTTTTCACCATATTTGTGTTGGAGTGTGTTGTATGTACAAATACCCAATGAGGTACCAGCATATTCAAGTTGTTCCTTGGAAGCCTCTAAGGCTTAGAGAGGGATTCTTTAAATGTGTCAACAAAAGAAGGTGGTAAACAGCATATCGAGGTAGGTGTTGATACTAATATTGAGTTGGATACTGATAACATGTTTTGATTAGAGTCTGTCTTCCAATTCTAGCAAATATCTGCACCTTTCACATGTACATTCGGTGTGTTCTAGAAGTAACACGATATCAGTAAACATGAGGTAGTTGGTACGCTGTTTTTCTGAGTGTGTCTGGTGATAACAAGTTGGCAGTAGAGTGTGTGCAGGCAGAGTACAATACCATGATTCCAGGAGCTGGTAGCAGTCTGGCGATTTTATATGTTTTATGCTAATCCGCTGTGGCGACCCCTAACCGGCAAAAGCCGAAAAAAGAAGATGCTAATTTCCTACTTAACAAGGAGGTAGTAGTACAGTTTTATTGAAATTTATTGATCTTGCGTAATATGAAGATGACAGTAAGGAATTTTTTTGTATTTAGTTGTTTTATCTTACTTGAACTACACAATACTGAGAAGTCCTGAAGAGGAGGGAGACGTAATTAAAGTCTGAGAGTACTATGCTGTAATAAAGATGGTGATAGGGTACAGCTTTATCGGGCAAGTTTGCTATTCTCACAGACCAGAGGAAGAGGTTGCAACTCTGAGGAGCAAAAAAACACTAAACTAAGATATGATAACCTTCTTCTTCATTCAGCTGCTCCCATTAGGGGTTGCCACAGCAGATCAACTGTTTCCATTTCTTCCTGTCCTCTGCATATTGCTCTGTCACACCAACCACCTGCATGTCCTCTCTCACCACATCCATAAACCTTATCTTAGGCCTTCCTCTTTTCCTGTTACCTGGCAGCTTCATCCTTAGCATCTTTTTCCCAATATACTCTGCATCCCTCCTCAGCACATGTCCAAACCAACATAATCTTGCCTCTCTGGCTTTGTCTCCAAACCTTCCAACCTGGGCTGACCCTCTAATATACTTATTCCTAATCCTGTCCACCCTCGTCACACCCAGTGCAAATCTTAACATCTTCAACTCTGCCACGTCAAGCTCTGGCTCCTGCCTGTACTATCTTCTGCACCTCTCTTCCACACTCACCATTACTCTGAACTGTTGATCCCAAGTACTTAAACTCATTCACCTTCGCCACCTCTACTCCCTGCATCCTCACCATTCCTCTATCCTCTCTCTCATTCACACACATATATTCTGTCTTAGTCCGGCTGACCTTCATTCCTCTTCTCTCTAGAGTATATCCCCACCTCTCCAGGGTCTCCTCCACCTGTTCCCTACTCTCACTACAAATCACAATGTCATCTGCAAACATCATAGTCCACAGGGACTCCTGTTTGTTCTCGTCTGTCAACCTGTCCATCACCATTGCAAATAAGAAAGGGCTCAGAGCTGATCCTTGATGTAATCCCACCTCCACCTTAAACACATCTGTCACTCACACCGCAGACATCACCGCGGTCACACTACCCTCGTACATATCCTGTACCACTCTTACATACTTCTCTGACACTCCCAACTTCCTCATACAATACCACAACTCCTCTCTAGGCACCCTGTCATATGCTTTCTCTAAATCCACAAAGACACAATGCAACTCCTTCTGACCTTCTCTGTACTTCTCCATCAACACTCTCAAAGCAAACATTGCATCTGTAGTGCTCTTTCCTGGCATGAAACCATACTGCTGATCACTAAACTAAGATATGATAACCAGAGAACAATTATGCAGATCTAAGTGGGAACCATGAAAGAAGGAATGGGTGATGAAATGTTAAGGAACACAGAGGCTATAGTTTAGTTTTAAAGCAAACTGCTTGCAACTTTGGATTGCACTATGTCCAATAATTTCAATGCACAGTTCTGAGCAGCCCAAAACAGATGGGGGACTCTCACAAAGCACAAAAGAGTACAACAACACACTGAACTAAATAAACTAATCAGCAAGTGCTGTAATATCAAATGAAAATAGGTTTCCTTTTGATATTCTTAGAAACGGGTTTCAAAGAGGTCAAGTCTGGTAAACAGCATAACACCTGCTTGCTGCTGCACATGTAAAAGCAGCCAAACTAATGAAGTACAATGATGTTCACAGCAAAGCAATGTTAAGTCTAGCAAAAAGATAAATATGTTTATGTAATTTATTGCATAAAATTTGTAGAGAATTTTGCTAAAGTATTTTCTGAACCTCTCCTAAACACACTCTATTAGTGTATAAAAATCAGTCATACAGATATACATGAGCTTTATTTTATATCATGAACATTTAGACTGATGTTAAAAAGGAAGTTTACAGTACTTTTATTTAATTTCTAAGGGCTTCATAAAATTCACCAGAAAAGTCAAGTAAAGAAAATCACACTGGAGATTCCTTATCACGGATGATGTCAACTGTTAAATGACATAACAAAAGAACTGAGTATATTACTTCTTCTCAGGGTGAAGAATGTTACAAATGAGCAGAATATATCTGTACTGAGCTGACACTGCATCAAAGCAAAAGTAATATATATTCTTCTCCCAAAAATAGACCTTTTATACTGGAGGAGAAAATGAGGTTGCACTGCAATCTAAGTATAACACCTGCTTGCTGCTGCACATGTAAAAGCAGCCAAACTAATGAAGTACAATGATGTTCACAGCAAAGCAATGTTAAGTCTAGCAAAAAGATAAATATGTTTATGTAATTTATTGCATAAAATTTGTAGAGAATTTTGCTAAAGTATTTTCTGAACCTCTCCTAAACACACTCTATTAGTGTATAAAAATCAGTCATACAGATATACATGAGCTTTATTGTATATCATGAACATTTAGACTGATGTTAAAAAGGAAGTTTACAGTACTTTTATTTAATTTCTAAGGGCTTCATAAAATTCACCAGAAAAGTCAAGTAAAGAAAACCACACTGGAGATTCCTTATCACGGATGATGTCAACTGTTAAATGACATAACAAAAGAACTGAGTATATTACTTCTTCTCAGGGTGAAGAATGTTACAAATGAGCAGAATATATCTGTACTGAGCTGACACTGCATCAAAGCAAAAGTAATATATATTCTTCTCCCAAAAATAGACCTTTTATACTGGAGGAGAAAATGAGGTTGCACTGCAATCTAAGTGGTGCTTCAAAAATAAAAAATAATGAACTCCAAGATAAGCAAAACTTCACCAACCTAATTTAAAATTTAGCAATGTTATCTTTATTGTGAAAAGACTTATTTAGATTAAGAAGTAAGAAAGAAAGCATGCTTAAAAAGCTTGCTGAAAAAATCACACAATAAAGTTCAATTAAAAATCCTCTTTTGTATAGTTACTAAAACTGTGTAGAAACCAGATATATACATTATTTTTATAACTTAAATATGACATATAGATTGTAATATATATGGCTGTTAATCTATGTGCATCAGTTTAGTGATCTCAGACACAGAACACATTTTAGAATTTTATAATCTTTAATGTTTGGCAAACCTGCAGAATTTCTCCTGATCTGCCACAAAGACTCTGTACATTATGGAGTGTTTTTCATGCCACTTATTCTTATTTTTGCAGACAAACAAAAATAATTTCAATAGCTTAACATGTATGGAATTTGTCAATATGGTATAATTTCATCTCAGTACAAATTTAAACTGGATTGGATTCATAAAGGTTACCACAAAATGTACACATATGTGTACACTTAGTATAACCTTTCTGAGTGAATAGACACAACAAGCATTATATTAGGGCTGTTCTTGAATTCAGAAAGTGTACACAAAGTTTACAAATAATGTACTCTTTGTGGGTAACGGTTATGAATCTGGCCTCTGGTAATATATTCAGCCCTATTCAAGCTGTCACTGTCAAATGCATGGAAAAAACTCTGCCATCAGTACCAGTGTCTAAAGAGCAAGGTGTCAACTCCATTTTTAAGATTTTGTACTAAATCTTTCAGGATATTATACTGAGATACACATTAATAAATGACTGCCATTCTACCCTTAGGAAATTAAATACAGCTTAATGATTTCTATTTATTAGATTGCAACGACAGTAAGTCGTAAGAGTAGATGGCTCTATGGGTGCATGTAATGACCCCTAGAAATTCAGGCTATTTTATGGACAACTTTCATAGTAGTATTTCTCTCTTTCTGCAGTCCATAAGAGCCATATAAGCTCCCCCACATACTGCAGCACAGCATGATGGAAATGGAGTACTATTCATACCTATGAAATACCAACCTTGTCCAATGATAGTTATTGGAAAGTTCCAATAGCAAGGATCATCAGTGCTGCACATATCTTAGTGTCCATATGGACTGGTATTCCATGCATCCCATATCATTCATGTGACAATGGCACATGTCTTTAATTTTCTGTATGGTGTCTATGTCCATATGACAGCATTTGATTATGTCCCTGTTATTCGGGTAATAGAATTTTGGTCATAACTGGATCCATCTGCAATTTAGTGAGATGCAATGAACACTGACATGGACATTGGCTGCAAGGACAAACCCTAATATCTACTGCTCATCTAATGATACTAAATTTTCAGTATCCTTAAAAATTTAGTTTCTCCAGAAATCATCTTGGAATAAGTCTTAAAATCATTGTCAGTAATGCAAACTTACCCTTCCATGGGACCAGACAACATACCAGGATGCATTCTCATCAGTGCCAGTATGTACATTCTGAATCTGTACTAAACATTTCAACCTCAGCCTATACACTCAGTTTTTACTTGATGTGGGGAGAACAGCTACAGTGACTCTCCTATATAATGGCAGCCTCACCAGCCTTATATGCAGTGCCATGAAACATATCATAGTAGAACTTATTTATGCAGACACAGGCAATTTAATCTATCCACATACCAATGAATGTGTGTGTGTGTGTGTGTGTGTGTGTGTGTGTGTGTGTGTGTGTTTTTCAAACAGCAGTTCCTGTCTCCTGAACCTAGAACGCTTCTTTGAAAAGGATTCAGAGGATGTAGATAGTGGTCACTCGGTGCACACTTTGTGTCTCATTCCAACCAAGCCATTTGACAAAATCCTCATGCTGATAATGTTGATATTGTTGAAAAATTAGACAAACTTGATGTAAAGATGTATGCTATTGAGTGTATTGTAAATTGTCTGTCTGGTGGATCCCAGGTTGTGAAATTTGTGTAGCCATCTCTGAACAAAAAATTGAAATAGTGGGGTACCACAGGTATTGGTGATGGGACCTCTCTTGTTTAGTATTTATTTTGCAGACGTGGTTGGCCAAGCTTGTTGATGATTGCAAGCTGGGCACTGTTATCTGCTCATCTACTGAAAATAAAAAACTCCTTCAAAAACTAGGATATACACACAACAGGTATTCTGAAAATGGTCTCAAGTTAAATGAATAAAACTGCAGCATAGTAGAATTTGGTAAATAGCACTGCCTACTTCATATGCTTTAAATGGAACTCTTCTCCAGACAGACACGGGCATGAAATCTGGGTATATATGTGGACAAATTTTTCTCATTTGATCATCATGATATAGTCAAAGAATCTTTCTATATCGTCATCATTATCATCATAATTAATGCCCTTTTTCCCATTTACTACATGGGGTCATGGTGTTGTGTCAACTGCTGCCCATCTCTCTTGATACAATGCCACTCTCCTACCTTATTTGACAGTGTTGCCCGACTGTCACAGGTCTTCCCTCAGACAATTTATCCATGTCTTTGCTGGACACTCTCATTTTCTCTTGCCTTATTTCTGTTTGCCCCAAATTTTCTTCACTGGATTGTCTTCTGCCTTTCTGCACATGTGTCGGAACAACTGTAATCTGTTCTCTGATCTTCTCTGCAACTGGAGCTACTTCCAGTTATGCTGTGATGTCCTGATTTCTTCACCTGTCACACAGTGTACATCCCACCACCTGTCTTGGGCACTTCATCCCCATCACCTGTAGCGTCCTTATTTGCTCTGCCTTTACTGCCCAGGTTTCTGTACCATGCATTAGTATTGGTTTTACCCCTATTTTATACACCATACTTTTCATCTTCTATTGCATTATTCTGTCACACAGTGCCCTTGACACTTTCTGCCAGTTGACTAAAGCCCTTCTGTTTCTAACTTCAACCTTTTCATTCAGGCTTCCTTTTTTCTCACCCAACCCTCTTATATATTTGAAGCTGTTAACCTGTTACACTACTTTCCCTTCTGTCTCAGTTCTCAACTTCTAATTTCCCCATTTTACTGCCATTATAGCTGTCTTATCTGTACTCAGTTTCATCCTATGTGCATTCAGTTTGGGATTCCATTCCCATATCCTTTGCTGAAGTTCTTGCTCAGATTCTGCCCACAGTGCCACATTGTCTGCATACAGCAATTTTGTTGATCAGTCCCCCACCTAGTTATTTGTTAATGTACTTCATCACAAGTATGAAAAGCAGTGGGCTCAGAGCTGAATCTTGATGCACACCCACTCTCACTGGGAACCCATCTGTGAGAGCGAACATTGAATTCTTCCACATGAACCAGTTATCTTCAAGATCCAAACAAGTCATCCTGCTACTGTATTCTTCCCATATCAGGCCTATCATAGAATACAATAGAATACAATGGTGCTATGGATATGCATAGATTCAAACATATTGTTCAGCTAGATAGGCTTCAGAGATAACTTATCAAGAAAATCAAATGCCTTAAATCTTTCAAGTGTTGTGATAGAGTATCACAAGTCTCATTATATACAGTATCCTGTAGGCTTGCTTTTTGAGCTACAGAAGACTCAATCCTATTTGAACTTTTTTTTCTTTGCTAAATCCATGGCTCAACATACACCCACACAAGGGCCCTAAATCAACATAAACAAACAAGACTCATAGAGAGATAATCTCTTAACTCAATGTATTCTCAGCCTATGGAATAATTTACAATTAAGGCTAGTCTCAATGTTTGGATAGGAAGATGCAAATTTACATCAGGATTGTCATATGCAACCCTGCTCAACTGGGAGATAAGCACTATTAAGTGCTTAAAAAGGGAAGCACTAAATTTTATGTGTGTTGACATAAAGTGAATACAGCTAGGTATCTTATGGTCCTCATGATTGCTTGCCTTGTATTATTCCTATATTCCTTTGCTCCTATGTCTGTGTCTCATAGGTTCATAGGTTCATAGGTAGGTACTAGGCTATTAGCCCTAGGGCCTATATAAGCCTAGCCAAAAAGGTACCCTGGCTTTCGCCACCCAAGAAAATTATTTTCCTGTGCCCCTGTCGAGCAGAGCCACAGAAGTGATCTCTGGGATGAATTTCCTATTTCCCATCCAATCATCAAGATTTTTCTTGAAGAGTGCTAATGAGGAGCTCTGTTTGACATAGATAGGCAGTCTGTTCCAGAGTATGGGAAGTCCCTGGGACAGGAATCTATCCCTCCAGCATGTTCTGTTTATTGTGGTGACAAGGTTTAGGTCCCTAGAGCATGTAGCTCGGAGGGATTGGGATTTCTTTAAGTGGAGCATGTCCAACAGCTCTGGGTTTGACATAGCTTTGTATGTTAGACAGAGATCGCCTCTGAGTAGGCGATATGCGATGGAGTAAAGCTGGAGTTTTTTGAGACTGTCCATGTAGGGCATCTGTTTGAGGCCAGTAATCCTCTTTGTGAGGTATTTCTGTGGCCTTTCCAGTTGTTGTATCTGTCTTGTGAGGTACATACCAAAAGGGGCGTTGCACTCTATAATGGGTCTAATGAGTGATGAGTAGAGGAGAACAATGACCTCTTTTCTTCTGGATGAGAAACCTTTTGTGATGAGGTGAGCCACATAGAAGGATTTCCTGACCACTGTGGCAATGTGATTATCAAAGGAGAGACTACTGTCCACCTGTGTCCCAAGGTCTGTTATCACACTTTCGGCATTAAGTAGACTACCACTTATGTGGTAGTTCATGGGTACAGAGTTTTTACCAAAGGGGATGACAATACACTTTTTGGCATTGAGCTTCAGGCCATGGCTTTGACACCAGGCATCTGTCTCAGTGAGGCCCTTTTGTAGTATGTCCACATCGTTAGGAGTTGTGATTATGGCTCCTAGTTTCCAGTCATCTGCAAACTTTGTTAGCCTATGACCTTCTGTGTTAGTCTGGACTTTAGAGAAGTAGATTCCAAACAGGAGAGGACCCAGGACTGAACCCTGTGGTACTCCACTTGTCACTGGTCTGAAGTCGGATTTGGAGTCTGCTACTTTCACAGTGTGGGTTCTGTCCATGAGCCAGTTGGCAACCCATCTTGTGACATAGGGATTTATACCTAGTTTAGTGAGCTTATCTATAATTCCAGAGTGAGGGATGGTGTTGAAAGCCTTGGCGAGATCTAGATAAGCTGTGTGAACAACCTTACCCTCATCTATGGCTTTGGTGACTGCTTCAAAGAAGTGAATCAGATTTAGGAGACATGATCTGCCTTTTACAAACCCAAACTGGGTAGGGTCCAGAGTTTGGAGATCACCACCAATGTCTTTGTTTATGAGTTCCATGATGATACATTCCATGGCCTTGCAGACCAGGCTCATCAGGCTAATGGGGCAGTAGTTCCCGGGGTCCGTCGTAGCTCCCCCTTTTTGGAGTGGGATAACCGTCATAGTGCGCCATTCAGTGGGCACAAAGCCTGAGATGAGGCTATGACTGAACATGGTACTTAGGTAGGGTGGCAGTTCATTCTGTAGTTCATGTAGAATGCAGCCTGGGATATTGTCAGGTCCCATGGATGCTGTGTTCTTGGCTTTGGAGAGGGTGTTTTTTACCTGTGTAGCCATGATTACAGGAACTTTGCATTCTTCCGGTATAGATATGGGCCCTCTAGGGGGTGAGAGGGGGGTAAAGTTAGCACTGAACCTATCTGCCAGAATGTTGGCAATATCATTTGGTTCTGTATATTTAGTGTCATTGTGCTGTAACTCAGAGCAGATCTGAGTGCTGCCATTGAGATTCTTGACATAGCTATAGAATGCTTTGTGATTGTCTTTACAGTCAGTGGCAATTTTGTTTTCGTAACTAGCTTTGGAGGATTTTATGAGGGATCTCAGCTTCTTACTGAGGTTGACCAGGGAGTTCTTCTAGTCATGGGATTTTATTCTTTTTTGCAACAGTTTCTTTCTTCTGTTGTAGAGTTTGTTTATGGCAGAGGACCACCAGATTGGCTTCCTTTTTTAGGAGGATAGCATCTTGGTTCTATTAGGTATAGTATGATCCATGCACTCGTGTAAGTGCTTATAAAGTGCATTTGTGTAGGATTCAGCAGTCGTACCTCTATTGTCCGTCTGCATGGGTGTCATGAAGTTTGCCACTTCTGTCTTAAGAAGTGTGAAGTTGGCTTTGGAGAAGTTTTTTACGGTGGTTTCCCTAATTGGGGGTGGGGGCGGGATGTGGATGTTTAGGGTGATTAGCTTGTGGTCGGATCTGACCTACGAGGAAGTGACCTCTGGTGTGGAACATCAGTTGCCCATGTTGGTAATGACCAGGTCTAGGATATTGCTGCCCCTGGTGGGGGTGTGAATAAGTTGATCCAAGGCATTGGAATTTATGAATTCCAAAAAAAACATTGAGCAAAAGTGTTGGTACATGAGTAGTTTTTCCAGTTAATGGTGGAGTAGTTGAAATCACCCATTATTAGGGTGTTGGGCTGTACCCTAATACTTTCCAGTGTATCAAGAAATGAGGAGTGGGAATCCTAGGGCATGGTGGATGGTCTGTAGCAAGCTACAATTTGGATCGTAGTCTTGCCCAGAGTTAGTTGCACTTGGATAATCTCGGATGCATTATGCTGTACAACTAGCCAGGAGGTGTGGATATCCTTAATGAATATGGACACGCCTCCACCTTTAGTGCTTCATTCTGGGTAAGGTGGCCGAAAGGTGTGGTATGAATTATAGCGTGGTAATGCAGGGGTGCTCACTGGAGCTTTGAACTAGGTCTCAGTCACTGCACAGATGTCGATATTCTCCATTTTAAGGAGTGCCTCGAGTGAGTGCATTTTGAGGTTTAGACTTCTAGCACTGAGTAGCATTACCCTCAGAATTTGCTTGCTTGTACCTGTTACGGTGGGGATTTTGTCATTTGGCCTTGCCTAAAAAAGGCACTATAGGGGTGGCAAGAGCCTTAGCCAGTATCCGGAATCCCAAGGGCAACAGGTGCAGGCCATCTCTGGCAAAG
>NC_056730.1:990097463-990207463 GCF_019279795.1 Protopterus annectens
ATCATTTTCTTTTTGGATGACTATGCTTACAGCACTCAGCTTGGAAGAACCGACACTAAATCATGGAAAATGCTGTCAGTAAATATTATTACTAATACATTCTTGACAGATATCTTATAAAATGGAATGCCATTTTTATTCATGGACATCACTAATGTAAATCCAACAGCTGGGAATAGTAGACTAAGAATGACATGCTATATATAAGAAGGTTATACCTGTCACATCTAAATGCGTTCTCCTTAATCTGAGGTACAGTGACCACAATGTTGCCACACATAAATAGCCACAGTGTGAGACACCCTCTGCCCTATCATGCCAGGTTATAAGGTGGGCCCACACAGAAATGTTTAAACTGTCATACATTGTGTTTTTTGTATGTTTGATCATGATCAAGATTTTTACTACTCTGGGAATACCATTGTGAGTCACAGACTTCTGTCCTACAGTGTTTTCCAACATTATGAAACTTATGATGAGAAGAATTCTTGACTTGCGTCAAAAAATATTTGTGTATGCAAGTGTATATATATATATATATATATATATATATATATATATATATATATATATATGTGTGTGTGTGTGTGTGTGTGTGTGTGTGTGTATTTTTTATAGATACACGCACACACACACACACATATATATATATATATATATATATATATATATATATATATATATATACATATATATATATATATATATATGGAAAGTGGAAAAATATTGACATGAGGTTATGGCAATCAAACTTCTTGAAAGCTAATTGATCATAAACTTGACAGTCACACCAACTAACCTGTAAGCACCCATCCTTAATGAAGTAATATTACTGTCAATGCTGCAAACCCTGTAAAGAGTATCATTCTATAACTTTTATATCATAATACTTCTTTGCAGTTCTTCAAAAATCTTTTGGAAATTTTTAATTGAGTGTTCAAGCATCAAACATAAATAAGAGTTTCAAGAGTTTCCATTCTTTTTATAAGAATTTAAATGCAGGTCATTACTGAAGTTAATAATATTGCATTGCCACTGTCAGCATGCTAATCTTTGATATGCTGTCTTTATATTGATGGAAAGTTTTATTTGCTGGAGAACTACATATACTTATTCAGTTCTAATGTAATGACAACTCATTGCAGATATATCCTGGATTTATACTGCATACTACACCATAGTGTAGTCTGCTCTGGTCCCAATCCCATCATACTACAACAAAATACCCACACTGCCTTCTTTACTGTGGAATCCTGGCTTCATAAAAAACACCTTTCTCTAAATGCCAAAAAAAAAATGTTGTTTACTGCCAAAAGAAATATATCCTTCAACAAAGCTGACTTCAACATATTCTCATCAAACTCCACAAAATCGACAAAGACCTAAAATTCAATCCGCATATCCAGTCCAATATAAATAAAACACATAAAAAACTAGAAGTATTATACAGGCATAACAGATTCCTCTCCTTACCAACTAAAGACGTATTAGCAGTCTTTTATTTATTACCCTCCTTAACCTATGGTGCACCTTTATTAATTAATTTACAGTCTGCTTCAAAACTAAAACTAGAAACCTGTTACAATAAAATCACCAAATTTGCTACAAATTACTTCCACTTTCCCATCACTGTATAGCATTAAGAAAACTTCAGTGGCTCAAATTCCCCAACTACTTGCTGTACCTTCAGCTTACCACCACACATAAACTAATTCATAACCATCCGATTTCCCTACTCTTCAGAAATATTCCTGCTCCTATACTAGCCCCACTCCCAAATTCTCTCTTCTCCCTCTTTCTTTTTGTGTTTCACTTCAGTCTACCTAACCCCACTAATAGCAATCTATTGAAGTGAGACTGTAAATAAATTTAAATCTCTGCAGATTAAATTTTCTATGTAACATTGTATTTCTTCTATGCTTATCTGTCTCATATAGTGTAACCTCTTATAAGCGAAACAGAATTGAGATGTTTATGTCTACTTTTGAAACTACTGAATTTTGTTCCATCTAAAGGTGTACAGATGTTACTTTTGGTCTTCTGCTGATGTTTATGCTACTCTGGATTTTTTTTTTGCTTTTCAAATGTTTGTACTTTTAAAACTTGTATTTAATTGTTATTGTAATATTGGAGCATTTCTCCCTGGGCTTCCACTGAAAATGGGCTCATTCTGGCCCCGTGAACTTTCCTGGTAAACAAACATCAATAATTAAATAAATAAATAATAAAGTAAATAATGCAGGGAAATCAGCTATAATGAACCTGTAATCCCAATACATTCTCATGACCATGTATGCTTATTGTTGAATCATGCCAATGGTTTGACAGTTTGTAGTAACAGACTGGATCTTCAATTACAGAATGTATTTATGATCAGTTTCTACATGCAGCTGTAATGGAACAGATTGATGCTACATTTCTGAAAGGTGGATTATAGATCCTGGAAATGTTTTGTATTTCTGTATATGAACAGTTCAAATGTTGGCAAAGCATAATGAACATTTTTTCAGTTGTGATAGCAATTGTAGTCATGGCTTCATATGCTATGTATTTGTTTCCATCAGAACAAGAAAATTGTTCTGTTTTTTTCCAAACTGAGGCAAAATGCCTTTGTGGTAAATAAAATTATAATAATTCAATAACCTGGAACTCAAATATGGCTTGCACCTTAACTGTATTTCTAAAATACCACAGGCATTAGTTTAAGCTCCTTATGCATTTTCTTCTAAAAGACTATATCCCTCCGGGTAGGGTGTACCACCTTTGATTCTGAAAAGATCACACAATATATCAAATTTCAAACTGTAATGCTCATTTTTACGTGCACAATCTCCCCATAAGTACAGTCTTATTCACACTGTCACTGCCAAGGTAAGTCAAAGTAATCTTAAATTTGGCCACGTGATAACTGTAGTAAGTCACTTTCAGTCCTGCATTACCTCAGAACCCCAACGATAGCTAATTTCCTACTGTGTTCTCTGATGTTTAATTATATCTGAAATATATAATGGCTGCAATATATTTCAACTTAATGTTTCCTGACACACATTGTTCCTTCCTCACTACATATTTGTGAACAATTAAATGTAATGTCTCTTACTGTTACACACAACTTCATATTCACAAAGACTGCAACTATCTGATGATGTACGTTTCTGATATTTCAGTGTGATTATAATGAAAAAATTAGATATAATAAAATGCTTGAACTTTTCCTTGGGCACACATGCTGTCATTTCTTAACAAAGCATATTAATGATCATTTAACTGTGATGAAGTAAATATAAAAGCCTTTGACTTGACAGGCAGCTTGCTTAACAGCATCCCAAAGATAACCAATTTCTGATCATTATAATATCCACAGCACCGAACTGCAGACACAAATTACACTCAGAAAACAAAAACTGCAGATTGTCCATACACCTATAACATGATATTTACTATAAAAGTGCTTTCTTCCTTAAAATTATAGTGGACTTCCTCAGATGTGATCTGTGGAAGTCCATTATAATTTTAAGGATGAAAGAGCGTATACATTAAATTTCATATTGTAAATGTAGGGGCATCTGCAGTTTTTGTTTTTTGAGTGCAATTTCTGATCATGTGTACTTTGTATACTTGACTGTGATTAACTGAAAAAAAGAAAAATACAGTAATCTATTTAATCTTGACTTTCTGTATGTCACTTACCTCTTTGATTACCACACCAATAATCATTTAATTACACAACGCCTCTTTCCTTCAAATACAGCCTGCATCTTGACCTTCAGATTTAATCACTTTCTAGATTCATGTATATCTCATGGCAGATTATGATTATGTTGAAGGAAATTACTCCTTATTGGATGGGTGCATAGCAATATTCTTAGATGTAAAGCTCAAAAAATGAAAATGTGATCCCTTAGAAAAATCTGAAGCTGTCATAGCTTTGACACATTTTTGTAATTGGGTGCATACTTCTGTACCACTTATCCACTTTGGAAATGGTAGAATACTCTGGGAGAAGTAATGGGCAAATAAAACAGCAATCATCTTGCTAATCTCAAAGATATATACTGCCCATCCTTAATAAGTCATATTAGTAACTGTTTAACAGTTTTTAAACAAATGTGGTGCCCTTTGTCTTCACATATAGCTTATCTCTATATCCCCAAAGAGAGCCACTTTCTTATTATGTACTCCATTGGTATTTGACTGTGATCAAAGTGAAAGAAATTATGGCCACAGTAATATATTTAACTTTTTTATCAAATTCTCATGCATTGCCCCCCCCGACAAGCCATGCTAATGATCTTTCTTTACTTGAGATGATATAAATGTCACCTACTTTCATATACAGACTATCAACCAGTATTATATTATGTGATATTATTTTTGTGGGAAAGTGGGTAATTTTGTAAAAATATATGAAAAGAAGATATGAAATACATGTTAAAAGTACATTTGAATAAAGATTGTGAATCTTGAAGTAATAGACTTAACAAAATGAGTAATTTCTGGATACATTGCCAAGAGAATGAAAAAAATGTGACGCAACAATGTTGGAAGATGTACAATGATGAAGCATTTATTATGCAAAATAATGCTGAAAATGCAGAAAATGTGTTTGTTGGGTATGACTACTCAAAGCTCGTGGAGTATTACATCCTGATACTGATGAAAAATTATAAATGAAGCAAAATAATAAGAAATCGACTGTGAAGATGAATTACCTATAGAGAACAGAGTGAGTGGCAGGAAAGGGAAAATAAAGGCTTTCCTAGACAAATGAGGAAACAGGCCCAAACATTAAAATAAGTTTATGTATAGCAACAGATATGAAGAGTATAAAGACTTTGGCAGGGTATTAAGTGTCTTTGAATACAAAGGGGGCAGGGAGCTAGATGTTTGTTTCTATGGAATATTTTGTATAATAATGAAGGAGAAAGAAAGAAATCTAAAGTTCTACAGGATGGGATGGTGATCTTGTCTTTTAGAACTGATCTTTGCTCTGGGTTGATTATGTTGTTGGGAAAGACTATTCAGTTAAAAATTGCAGAATATACATCTGTTAGATCAGGGTGGATATGGGAATTTTACTGATTTATTTGTTTGTGGTCTGTTTACTTACGCTTGCATGCATGTGTATTTTTATTTATTATTTGTTAACAAGGCAGGTGACTCTTATCAGTCATGACCCACACTCAAGAACAAGAAAACAGAAGATAAATACATAACAGCATAAGTTAAAAAAGTAATAGACATTATACGTGCATGTAAAACACAACAGATATGTAATATTCAAATGAAACTTCAACAACAATCTAAAAATACCCCTGTCAACTTGTAGCATCTATAAAATGACGTACAGCATCTATGAATTAATTGATATAAGTTCCAGAGAGTCAGTCGTAGATAAGGTTGTAAGACTAATAATAGTACTTTAATCTATATGCAATAAATGCAATATGTGCAAAAGGTAGATATTGTGACAGTTCAATGTAGACAATATGGCTAATATATCAAGGAACAGGTGAGTCAGAGTCTGTAACCACTGTCCTTACAGCATTTGCTCATGGTTCCCTATACAGATGATTTCCTAAAGTCTTTTTTAAATCTGTTTTGAAACATGCTTATTCCAGATAAAACAGCCTAGTCCTCACCAGGCCCATTCTCCAATAACTGCCAACAATTATGAGCCAAGGTTAGGGTACTGATATCTTCTGGGCTAATTTTAAAATGAGAACAGTTGACCTCTTAAGAGTAGTTTAGTTTTTAGAAGTGGGACTCACCATAGCTTTAATATTTAAAATATCAATGTGCTTAATAGGAGGGTAAAACTTTTAATGACTATTTCTGACCTTTTACCAGTCACAGCAATGTAAACTAAAGAATGTCAACTGTGTAAATTGACATATTTTATTTACAGTAGTCTACACTCTCTGCATATTCTATGATGACTGAGGACCCTTTAGAAGTGTGCTATAGTTAAGCTTCAGAAGTATATTTAAGCCAAGGCTGTGTGAGTAACTGGAGAGAGAATATGTGAAGGTTTACAGCACGATAATAGCTGCAATAGAGATTTGATAGTGATGTTATCAGTATAGACTGTGAAAGAAAGGAATGGGTCAATAGTAAGGCGTACACATCTGAATTCTGACATACTGGAATGATGTTACTGATTGCTTTTAGTTTTAAGAGTTGTTAGGTTTTTGTCCCAATACATGAGGAAGGTAAAATATCATAGCCTTTGTTTTTATGAATGATCAGGAATTTGCTATTTTCAGATCACTGGCAGAGACCACAGAACCTTTTTGCAGCTGTGACTATAAATTAATATGAGATTCAATGGTTTCTAGTAGTAGTATATCACCTGCATGCAATACTATATCTAGTGATGGGAAATCTATGGTGAAGTCATTAATAAATTTATTTATTTATTGACATTTGTTGACCGGGAAAGTCCACTGGGCTCGAGATCCATTTTCAGTGGAGGCCCAGGGAGAAAAGCTCCAAGTTACATGAAAATCATTACATGAATTTGTAAGGAAAGAAAATTATAATTATAAAGCAAGTGAAATAGTACAGAAAACTATCTAAACAGAAAATATGTTGTAAAAAGGCACAATACAGTAACAATGGAACATTAGCATGTAGGAAAATTATACAGTTAAAAATATTTAACAATACAGCTCATTTTTGGGGGGGGTAGGAAGAGGGAAAGATAGATTTAGAGAGTTAAACTTAAAGGTAAGACAGATATAGTTATATTATATTATTATATATATGTTATAATATATAAAATATTAATTAATAATATAATTATTATTATTAATAATAAATATTAATATATATATATATATATATATATTATTTATAGTAAATAGAGAACTGAATCTTATGGAACATCAATATCAAGTGTTCCATAAGATAACACTTCAGTTTTAGTATGGGCATGACTTTTTCTGTTTTCTCAATATCTCTGGAATCATTTAATGGTGTTATGTCCAAAGTGAGATTTCATCAATTTGTTAAGAAGGAAGCTGTGGATTTGCAGATTTATGTGCCGTAATCATGTCAGATAAGAATTCTATTGCACTGCATAACCTTACAAGACAATAGCTTTCTGAGTAGTTGTTTTATAAAATTATGTCATATACTCCCAGCAAGGAATGAATGGAAATGATACATATGTGTTAATAAATGCTGTAACAAAGCAGGCAGGAGAGTAATATGGAGATCAAGGGAAAAGAAGATTGAAGGAATTAGAAAAGTACTAAGGGATATATGATAGTGAAGGTAGATTTATCTGGGGATTCCTTAACATCGCATACACATTGAACACAATTGTTCAGCTGTGAGTGACAAGCAGCATATGCAAGAATTATCAAGCAGCCTCAACTTGAAACCACAACAAAGGTTTGCAGCCATGCCAATGTAAAGCAGGCCTTGTGTATACAATATGATAAAAAAGTGTGCATAAAGTTGAGACCAGTACAGTTGCCTGCTAGGAGAAGTAATCACAAGTGTGCCTGATGTAAGTATTGTGTAAGAACACATGGGGGCAGCTGCTGCATGCACTGTTTCAATTTATTCCATACAACTGTAGTGGAAAGCATTTTTACCCATGGAAGCACTATATTACATGTGTACTGCCAGCTACTGCCACACATAAATGGTTAATACGGTATGGTGAAGTACACCTCTGAAGTCTACTGAACTAAGCATTGTGCAACACATCATTTTAATTCCTGGATCACAAAAATCCAACATACCTCACAGACAGGTGCAACGGTACTATCAGGTAGTAAGGAGAAAGTGGAAATGGTTAGAGTTTACATACAACAGGTGTAGACTGGCCTATAACAATGTTGGTGTCCTCTGCACATCAAGCACTATTTCCATTGTGTGATAGTCAGTAGACCCCTACTGCCAGAAGCAAATTCACAGCATTTTTTGCCACAAGAAAACACATGACAATAACAGTGCCCAACCATTGATTACCTATGATGCTTTATGCCAACCATCAATCAATGGGAATGTAAGACATGCATCATTATAGTGGGCATGCTCATAAGGAAGTAGAACAAGTACTGTATGAAGATCGTCCACCAGTAAAAAATAATAAAGACACCAAAAACGTTGGAAAACTGGTCTTATGACACTTAGTTGCCACTATGTATCATGTTGCACATTTAGTTATATTGAATAAGCCATTTGTGCCTTTTATCACTATATTGTGTACAACATAATAAAAGGCACACAACACTGCAGTCAAATATAGTAATATACATGAATCTCCTTCAGACCTGTGCACTAACTGATGATGTCATACCAGAATTCATATCTCACTTGTCAGAAAAATACACTTGAAGGAATAGCTTGAGCATTGTGTTATAATGCATATACCTTCCATCAAAGGGAGTACAAAAGATGGACTTTCTTTCTCCAGTTGTAAATGTTTCCACTAAGTTAATTTGTAGCCATGAAGTTTTGTGGAGAAACCAAGCCTGACTGTTACCATTTTCTCACAAACATAGTACTTACATCTTGCCAGACTTGAACAGCTGCCTCTCTAAGTGCATAATCCATAAAACTGCATATGAACCACTGATGCCATATAACTAATCACATCTGAAGTGTTTTGAGTAACACCATGAAATTAATTGCATTAGCAGTGTGTTGGAATTGTTATACCTCCCATAAATGTAGTTTGAGGGGGCCCAAAATTCCTTTGCCATGTCAGTATTCACATATGTGTGTCAGCTGTATCACCATCTGCTGGATAAGTCAATATTGTCTGTCAGTATTGTCTCACATACATATATCACTTATACATTGCCAGATTTGAACCACTGCTTAAGTCCAGACTCTATAGAACTGAATTGCAACCACTGAAGCCACAGAAGAAATCATAAGTATGTTTGTTAGAAAGCAAAATCTTAAAAGGGTGGCATTTGGTGCAGAGTTTAAGGTTGTGTGCTGTAGTTCCTGTGGTACAGAATTTGATTCCTTCAGCCCACATTTGCTTATTCTGTCATCTTCGGTAAGTCACTTAACTAGATATTGCTCACTGTTGCTTCTGAAAAGGGACTATGTTTCTAATGGGCCTAACTAGTTAACAAAATGGATTGCTTATCCATTATTATGATTTCAGTGGTGTGTTTGAAGTGATATGTCTCACCTAAAATGTGTTTAAGGGATCAAATTCTTGTGGGCATGTAAGTGTTATCACCATACTGAGTTACCCATATTGCATCTATTGAATAAGCCATTGCTCCCTATTTTCAATCTGTTATGCAACTGCATCAGTTAAACATTGCTGTATTTGAAGCCCTAGCTATCTAATTCCACACTCTGGAGAGCTGTGTATTAGCTGCTTATGTGACATGATAGGTCAAGGTACAGATGTAAGAAAGCCCACACTTGAAGGGATAACTTAAGTAATGTGTTTGAATGATTTTGGCTCCCCTAATTAGCATAATATGTTCCTTAGGATAGTTCTATCTGTCACTATTGTCTTACACACATGCAGTACTTATGTATTGCCAGATTTGAACCCCTGCCTATCTAGGTTCACATTCTACAGGACTATATATTAGCAGCTCATGCCTCAGGAGAAGTCTTACTACAAGTGTGAGACAACACACATTTGAAGAGATTACTGCATCACTGTGCTGCAAGACAGATGATGTGACTAAAAATATTGGGATGACACTTTCCCTGCATAAATGTTTCCACTGAGTGGACGTGTACTCATAAGATCTGTTGGATAAGCCAGTCCTACCTGTCACAATAGTCAAAAACAAAGGGTAAAAAGGACACACAGATGAACCATTTGGTAAAAACTGCAAGAAAAACCCACCCAGACAAGCTAGAGTTTTCACTGTGTGATACCTTAAAATGGCTACATGTTTCTGAAGTATAGCTAGATTATCCACTTATGCTGTGGTGATGAGGTCAATAAAAAGACTGAAGCATGCATGTCCACTGTTAATGGGGTTTGGCTTTATTGGCTTGAATGTAACTATAAAGACTTAAACAAGTCATAGACATTCAGATGCCATGTAGCTGAAACACTTGATGTCCTTAAGGGGTCATCGGCATATATCCCATGGGCCTCCACTACAGAATGTTTAAGGTATCATACAGTGAAAACTCTACTTTGACTGGGTTTTCCTTGCAGTTGTCACTATAGTCAGACATACTCATACTTGTTAGACATTGCTGGAGTCAAACACCTGCTGATCTAAATCTGCAATCTAGAGAGCTGTGCATTAAAAGGGCATATCATTCTAAAAGTATCAGAATGTATATAGTTGTAGTTTACATGACACATGTTTATTAGAATGGGCAAAGTTGTCTGACAGACAGACACAACCTCAGTGATGTGTTGATCACAACTTACTATAGCAATGAGTTATACATCACATAAATGACATTAATTGAGGTATTGAAGTGTTGTGAATTGCATATATAATATATATATATATATATATATATATATATATATATATATATATATATATATATATATGGGTCTACTTCTTATCAAGTTGACAGTTCACCGAACCACAGTTATGCGAACTTACACAACCGAAAACTCACTTGTACAAATCCACAGTACTCCGAATTACGCATACCCAAAATAAGGGACAATGAAAACATAAAATAAAAAACACACACATTCTACAACATTTCATTATACCAACCCCGAGATTGCACTATAGTGGCATCAAGGGTAGATTGCCTACCCTTACTGTATTTGATCTCCATTTCAAAGCCACAAACAGTACAAAAAACAATGTACCATATCTTGCAGATCATTGACACTCCCATCATATCCATCATACTTCAAGATGTGGAAGGTATACAAGTCACATAAAGGCCATGTACCTTTACATCTCACATTTCCAGCAACACAGTACTCAACTCGATAAAACAGAACTCAAAGTACTATTTTTTCATACGAGTGAGTTTTCTGTTATGGAAGTTTGCGGTTTGATGAACTGTCAATTTGATAAGAAGTATATATGTATATATATATATATATATATATATATATATATATATATATATATATCTGTGTATGTGTGACAGTATGGGTGGTAGAGACAGCTGGCAACTAGTGGAGGGCCACTTATACATTCCTGACTGTTTATCTCAAGATCATTGTATGAATGCATGAGACACTTGTGGTTTTTGTTGAACACTGACAACTTTTTGTGATGTGTGTACAGTGTACAAGGTAAATACAAGCCATATCTGCAAGATGTACACTCTGCAAGTACTGCTCTGCTGGTAAGTTTTCAATTGTACCAGTTCATTAGTACACACTTGGAGGTGTAATTCATGGCGGGGTTGTACTCATTTACATTATCAGGGAGACTGACTGTATTACGATGAACTCATCATGTCTTGACAACCGTAAGCTGATAAATCATACATGAGTAACAGAAGCCATTGCCATTACTTTCAATATGCCACCATCACTTACTGAGGCGCACTATAGCCAAGCTCATTTGAGCAGTCAATGGCAAAGTATTAGTGCATGCGTAATTATTTTTTTGAGTTTTCTTATGTAAAATGGGAAGTAGCACTCGTCTTTGCCACTCACTACCAAACAACAACCAAATGAACAGTGCAGGCATATATACATTTCTATTTCTGATGCATTTCTGCCCATGTGTGTGTTGTATTGGTCTTTTGCTTCTCAAAATGTTTACTTCTTTCATAGGTTCATAGGTTCATAGGTTCATACTAGGCTATCTGCCCGAGGGCATTTACAAGCCTAGCCCATCGTTTTGTGGCTTACGCCACCCCTTTAGTATGGGGAACTATACCCATTATTTTGCTGTGCCTCTGTCGAGCAGTGACACTGAGGTAATCCCTGGGGTATATCTGCGATCTCCCATCCATTGGTCAAGATTTCTCTTGAACAAGGCCAGCGAGGTGCTCTGCCTCACATGTACCGGGATTTTGTTCCACAGCATAGGGAGTCTTTGGGTGATGAATCTATCCCTCCAGCACGTCCTATTAATAGCCGTGTCAAGGTTTAAGTCTCCCACCCTTGTGGCTCTGATGGATCTAGATTTTTTGAGGTGAAGCATATTCATCAAATCTGGGTTTGACATGGCCTTGTATGTTAGGCAAAGGTCACCTCTGAGCAAGCGGTAAGCGACTGAATAGTAAAATGATCAAGGTAGGGAGTAAGCAGGGGTAGAATATTGGTAGGCTAATTGAGGAATGAGCAGGATAGTGGCAGGTGGGATAACATATGTACCCAGTACCTCACCAGGTAACATTTTTTAAGAAAGTAAACTTTAACTAATGTTGTATACAATGCTGGATTTGATCACCTGCTGATCTTAATCAACTTCCTTTAGACCTGAGCATTATCTGAGCATACCACAGAGAAAGTCATAGTTCATTTAGCAAAACTCACACAGTTGAAGGGGTCATGATAAACGTATGAAACACAGGACTATGAGCACAACTGCAATGAGAACTAACACATTCCATTGGTGTAAATTAAGCCCTAGAGTCTGTTTTACATACCATAATAACCATTTTCCCATATTGCTATCAGTATTGTTTTCTGTTGCAGAGCAGGACAAAGCACAGTAGTGTGAGCGGCATCATACAAATGCATTTGAAGGTAACTATTCATTAGTTTTTGCCATAAGATGTGAGGTGTGATTCACTTAGTATTGGTACATGATGCCAAGGATTGTGCAAATGCTGAGGAATAACACAGAGAGTTTTATTTATGTGCCATTTCTGGCCATGTGTGTGGTATGTAAATTTAATTGTTGACACAATTAAAGGTATGAAATGGGGTTGATAGGACAGCAGTGAAAATAGGGAGCAAGCAGAGGTAGGAGACTTGCGGTGTTATTAAGGAATGTGCAGGATGGTGGCAGAACAGCACTATAGCTATCCATTTCTTCACAGGTTAACTTGCACTTGCACAAAGAATTTGGGAGATTTGGATAGTCACCTAATAATGATTTCTGATAAAAATGTAATACAATTGTGTGATGAATTAGGTGTGCGGGGACCAAATTTTTGTGGTATAGGTACCCTTTTGATTTATTTTTGAGAGAGAGGAATGTTGGAAGGGTCTATATTACCTTATTGAACAATGAAATGAGCTAACGCTCTTTCATTGATCCAATAAGGTGGAAACCCCTAAAAAGCAAAGATATGGTTCAGCGATTTTTTTCCCCCAGGGAAAAAGAAATCACTGCTCTGCAAAATAAAAAAAGTTTAAACATATGCAAGTCATACAGGAAACAAGAGTTTGGGGACACCATGTCTGGGGATAGGTATGACATCCAACATGAATGCAGTAGGAATCTAGTCCACACCCTCTGAACTATCACCTGTGTCTCCTTTTCCAGACACCTTGAGCAGTGCCAGACTTGTCCCACTGTACTTATCCCTCATTAGACCCATTATAGAGTATAATGCCCCGTTTGGTATGTACCTCACAAGACATCTGCAACAGCTTGAAAGGCCACAGAAATACCTTACTAAAAGAATCACAGGCCTAAAGCAGATGACATATACTGACCGTCTAAAAAAACTCCAGCTATACTCTGTGGCATATCGTCTACTCAGAGGCGATCTCTGCTTAACATACAAGGCCATGTCAAACCCTGAGCTGTTGGACATGCTCCACTTAAAGAAATCCGAATCCCTCAGAGCCACACGTTCCAGGGATCTAAACCTTGTCATCACAATAAACAAAACATGCTGGTGGGATAGGTTCCTGACCCACAGACTCCCCATACTCTGGAATAGATTGCCCCTACATATCAAGCAGAGTGCCTCATTGGCCCTCTTCAAAAGGAAACTTGATGATTGGAAAGGAGATAGGAAATTCACCACAGGATCATGTCAGTCGCCCTGCTAGACAGGGGCCTGGAGAAGTAAATATTGTGGGAAGAAATATCCAGGGAATTGTTATGGCTAGGCTTGCATAGGCCCTAGGGCCGATAGCCTAGTAGCAACCTATGAACCTAAACCTATGAACCTATGGGGCAGCAATCTGACTGTTCACTCCAAGATTTGTCACATCTGGGCAATTTGGACACTAAGGCCCCTCTCCATGATATCCTCAACCAGACAGCTTTTGTTTAGTGATATAGTTGCCACCTCCACTCGTGCCACTGCACCAGCCCTCTGGGGTAATACTACCTTATGCTGGTAGAGCAGGTGGGGCAGGAGTTGTGGAGGCAACACAGCCAGGTTGTGACCCAAAAGTGCGGGGTGTCTCTGCTGCCTGTTGTGGTGCCACCACAGCCACCTGTGGCAGTATGGCACTCCAAACTTCTATGGCCTCTGTATCTACTAGTGCCCCATGCTAGGGGTCATGTTGCAGCAAGAATTATATTCCAAATATCATTATAAAAAACAGAAAAAAGATATAGTGTGGAAGGAGAGAAAACACAGAAATATCATAAATGTCATGTAACTGTAATATGCCCCACTCCATGCATATTCACCCATAAGTATTTAGATTTGTCACATCCACATGCGAATGTGAAGGCATATATTTTTGTTATTATAAGGCTTAATCTCCTCAACATTATACACATTATGCAAATAGCATGACTATAGGACATCTGCTTTATGCATTCAGCTGATAAAAATATTTATGGAAAGTGAGTAAAATGATATTTTAAGTTAGTGATTGCAGAATAGCAAATATTAAGTAAAAATTAATAATTGCTGCTTGTATATAAACCCACAAACATTTGTCTTTATGGAATCATTGGCTAATGCAATGTTGCAAGAGCTATTCATCCAGGTATGTATAATTCAGATATATAGAGTATACCTAGTCATGTACTATTGCGTCAAAGAATTATGGGCTGATGGTCAGAGAATTGATAAAATATTTTACTATGACTACTATTATGAAATTGCAGTCAGTTATACCTGACCCATACTTACTCCCCAGGGCTCTCTGAGGCATTATAGTCTCTTCTTGATGTACCTCCAAACTTCCTTCAATCTGTAGAGAAGCTAAACAGAACAGGCAAAAAAAAACGTTTTGAACTTCTGTTTTTGTTGGGAAGTCATAGTACTGAAATGCCTGGTTATGGTCCACTATACTTACATAATTGAGGTGGGTTCTGCATCTGATTAGATTCCTCCCATCAGTGAAGGAGGTCTTGCAGGTGCCTCTTATAGTCACTATAATGGTGTCGGCATTGTTCACTCATGCATGCGGAAGTCTCTTTCACTGGTTACAGCCTTGGCTAAGATATTTCAAGCCTCAGTCTTGTATTGTGACCAAGTATCATTGCACTGCAGCAGTCTTCAGCTCTAATGTTTATTAAGAATTCTTACAAAAATCTTAAACTCCTCCTCCCCATACCTCTGTGCTCCAAATAGGGCACCAATCTCACCATTGCCTTCCATGTCTTCTGAAAGATCTCATGAAAAATGGCAAGGAATTGCCACTCAGTTCAGATCTCACATATACCAGCTTGTGCACAACAGACAAGCTAGAGAACAACACTGGTATGACAGAAAACATAGAAATGGGCTGGAATGAAATGCATGTTTTATTTCTTCAATGTCTACTTTAGGTGAAAAACATGGCAGTAAAGACTTGGTCATGTGTGATGATCGGTGTATGTCAAATGTTCCATAGTGACTCCAGCAAATGCTGGTTAATGTTGATACATGTTAAATGATATATTGCCACCTCTGGGCTTGTACTATGGAATGGATTATAGCATTCATAACATAAACATTGTCACCAGCAAATGTGACATGAAAATCTCCATGATTTTATTGCTATTCAGTGTTGTTTTTATCTAAATTTTAAGTACTACACAATGCCTTAGTGGCTCATAAAAAGTTAATAACTGTGAGTTTTAGTATACTGGAACTGACACCATAACAAAAAGGAACACAAACTTCTGAATTCTGTGTATCAGCTGTTACCATAACAGTAGAACTGGCAGTCCAAGGGTATAAATTGAAGGATACCATTATGAACATAACTAAATACAGACTTACTTCAGACAGCCCTGTAAATGTTGTACTTTGAGGTGTTCCTTTATTGGATAAATAATTTTAGGCAAATACATAGTCCTGTGGAAAATGTTTTAATTGCATTAATTTTTGTAATATCTTCAATGCTAGCTGTTGCATACTGAAGCCAAGCTGATATGCACAGCTGATTACAAAGTCTTAGCACATGCACAATTATTTTCTGAGTTTGAATCATAGGACATGAAGTGCCATTTTTCTGCTGTCATTAGCATACTGACAGTCCTCTATGCCAACTGTTATGCAAGGAATAAGAAAAAAATTAGAACTGTTGACTTTGTGTGTAATTATCTGCTGTTTTCAATGACATCATGGTGTATTTATCGTATAACACATTTTCAGTAGGGATCCATGCAGAGTTTACAGGAGTGGATGTTCTCCACTTCAAATATCAGTGCAATGTGCACATGAGATCATTTAACATATTTTCCACTGAAATTGTGCTCATTTATATTTTGAAAGCTGCATTGCTGTGCCTCTTATATTTCCTTAATTCATTATATGTTGCTAATTTTACTACCTCAGGCTTAGCATTCTATCGCTGAAATTTACAGTTAGTCTATACAGTACATATATTATCAGACTGCTGTCATTTGTCCTGTCACAGTAAAATTGTATGACTGTGATCACTGGAGAAATAAAACATAAGAAGTTAAAAGCAACCATCTGCAAAGCAAGAATTTCTGATTCCAGTTTTAGAGTATTACTTCATTCTATTACCTTTGTACAAGGAATGTATTACATTTTGCCATGAATATGAACCTTTCATTCTATGTTATATATATTCTGAGTTACAGACACCTTGTTATTTAAGGCACCTAACCTTCTTACAAAATGTTAACCAAAGTGCATATTAAGCTTCTCTCCTAACTCAGTAAATATAACTTAAACCTTGCAAGGCATTACCTAGTCAGAATGCTTTAATGCTCACATACTGCTCAGGGGTTTGCACGTCATTGTGCATGAACTAGCACCATGCTTACCTGCCCTCCACATCAAACAGATTGATTTAGGTATGATAACCAGTTGAGACCTACATAACATACTGAGCATGCCCAAAGGATTTAGCTATGCTGTGTAAGCAGGATACTGCGCTACTGAACTTCTGTCATGCTAGGGAAGACAGCCCAGTTTCACAAGTCATGCCAAACCAAATGGCGGCAGCAGTATCGATTATGATGACAGAGGCTATTGTGGGTGATTTTTCAAGGTATGTATTATTGAATAGAAATACTTGATTCTTTTAGTATGTTGATAAATTATTGCAATAAGGACTGTATACCTGCAGTGTTTTAATAATTCTGGTGACATGTATTTCATGGGGGTCAGGAAACACACACATTCATGTACACAGACTTATGTAGTATTATTGTAACAAATACTTAAATGTTGAGCTGTCACTGACTTGAATTTGTGTGTGTTATTGTTACATTGCTGACTATATGTCTGTTTTTGACTTTTTTCTGCTTAGTAGGTACATATTCTTGCATGTGCTAAAGTTTGTTTCCTTCTATGGTATATGCATTTTGGGGGTGAGGGTTGCATATGGGATATTACAGTGATTGCATCATTGTTAGCACTGTTTTGTTTGTCTGATGCTACTCACTGACTGCATACTCAATATTGCTCCATAAATATACCTGTCTGTACTTCCGCCTAGTTTGCTATAAATATATCAGCTATAGTGATAATATTTCTGCACAGGTATTATTGTTTTTTTCTTGCTGATTACTTATGATTATGTGCTGTACTATTTCTTAATGACAAGTTGATGAAACACATTTGCTGCTACTCTTGCAAACATCATAGCCTGTTGCAGATGCAGTTTTACAATGGCCATGGCAAACCCTAACATTTCTTTTAAGTTTTCTTGTAGCTGCATTCCAAAATTTATTTGAATTTGGAGCTAAAGTGAATGTGACATATTCATGCTCATTTTATACATGTCCTAATTGCGCCAACATGATTTGTTTCTTCATTAGTATGAGCTGCAACTGTTTTATGACCATTACCATATTCATCTGCTAAACCTTATTTTGCAGCCAGCTGTGACAAGTACTGCTGTTTCCCAAACTGCAAAATGTTTGCTTGAAGCTGCTTATTTTGCATAACAGCTTAGGGCCATGAGTAGGCTTTCATGACTTCCGGACTTAGTGTTTATTGAACAGAATTGTCATACTTACTAAAATAGTGCAATAGCTACTAAAAGATTAAAATTTATATTGTATTTTTTTATGCAAAGTCAGTGTCTGAAACCTGCATCAGTGGAATAGAGAAATAATGTCTATATAAGTTAAGTTTGTGAAGAGACTCAGGAGGCTTACACTGCAGGCAGGGAGAAAGGGTGTCCCCATCCAGGTGGGGGCATGCACACAGACACACCACCATGGCTGATCCTTGATAAATACTGAGGATGCTAAGGAGGTGTTGTTTACAAAGGGGTAGAATTTCGTCTGAGTGACACATGGACATTCGAATGTTAACTCATGAGCCCATTCCATACCTCCTTGGATGGCATGATCACAAGCAGGCAGTAGGAACAGGCCTTAAGGAGAAAACACTCCTTCAGTATAAGGTACTTCAATCTCGTCTCTATCCCAGGGCATCAATTACAGTTAGTTGTGGGGGGGTTCACAAGTCAGACTTGGTAGTCTCAGAATATTGAAAAGGCTCTGGGACCATCCATTGGTTAGTAGTAGGGAATCAAGAATAGAATGGAGTGGCTGGAGCAAATAAACTGAATTTTATGACCATATGGTTGTGATTACGAGGAGTGAAGAAAATGATGTACAAATGGGTATTGCAGAAGGAAATTTGGGTTAACTGTGGAATTTATTGAATGAAGGGGCAGGGATGATCAGTTGGGTATAAGAATCTATTATGCAAACTGAGGAAATTTGTGGGAATGATACAAAAAGAAGCAGATGGGAGTGAATTTATTACAGGAAAAAGGCAAAAACAGAAAGTAACAAAGAGTGCAATCGGTAAATAGAAACGCTGCACAGTTTGATGAAGAAACTACATTGCTATTACATCAAGCAAGTGAAATATCTTTATCAGAATAATGAAATGAAAGGAAAGATTGCATGAATAAACATCAATATGCCATTAAAGGAAAGAAAGAAGTCATTAATCATTTTGTTAGCAAAGTTTGTGCAGAAAGATTATGCGCATATGATAAGTTTATGAGATGGAAATGTTTTCAGATAGAACAAAATGAGAAATTTATTTAAACAATTTACATAAGGGAAAATAACAATTTATAAGTTAGGGGTGATAAAAAAAGAAATTTAAGAAGTCAATATTATAGATGCAGATATTTCTGGGAAAGAAACTGCTTAACCATGGATGCTTGCTACGCCTGAAGGGGCTAACATGCTATCCTTGACAGCAAACTCAATGAGATTCCTACTCAACAAGTACAACACTGGAAACTACAACTCCACAATTGCTGTTTTCCATACAATATTACTGCCAGTGCAGTTTCTTAGTGTATGCTGACAGTGACTCATTTGTTTAAGGAGAGTTCTCACTTCTTTGTTTAGGTAACCATGGAGTTGGCATGTATAGGTCCAGGGCTTGCATGAAGGTTTAATATATGATTTTTACATATTGTTAAACAGGGAACATTTTTTTTTTATGAATGTGTTACAAGAATATGAGAACAAAGGAAGATAACTGACAATTATTTAAGCATAATTAAAACTATTCTTAAGAAGGGAGAACATTTTAAGAAATGGAGAATAATGGCTTTATCTAACACTGATTATAAAATTCATATACTATTTTTGCAAAAACATGAATGGAACACATAGTTTACATAATAAAAGCAGCAGTGTATGTAACAGACAAATGTAAAGAAATACAAACAATGTTGGTTTTATTTAAGTTATAAGTGAAATACAGGACAGAAAGCAATGTATGTTTATATATGTTATTTTTTGCATTAAAATCTGCTAGATATATTGAAAAACAGTAATTTTGATAAAAGCTATATAGGTTTAACATTAGAAATATATTTCAGTAATTTTGTCATACCATGTATAAATGGACATTCAGGGGTAAAGGTGATAACTGGATAGTGAAGTATATCAAAGGTGCGCACATAGCCCATTATTGTTTGCAACAGTGATGAATGCTGCAATATGATTAAAAATATATATTTATATATTAGTGTATTTGTATATACACACACACACATATATATATATATATATATATATATATATATATATATATATATATATAGATAGATATATATATTATACATGTACACACACATACATGTATACATATGTAGAGAGAGAGATAGTCAGTGGGCTTAGGAAACTTGAGTACAGTAAGAAGTCCCAGTACTGTTTAACTATGTAGATGGTATAACATGAATTGTTAAGGATGAAAACTGGAAGTAGTTGGTATATAAGACATGTTAATGAAAGTATGACTGAAATCAAATGAAAAGAAATGTAAGGTGATTAGTAATGCGGAGAAGACTGGTTGAAGTTTAATAAGGAAAGTGATTAGGGTTTTGATCATACCTTGTGGATGCATGATTATCAGAGAGTGAAACAAACTGTTATGGTAAATGTGAAAAAATAAAATGAAAGTGGAAAGGGTAGACTTTACTTCTATGTAAACAGATATATTTAATAACATAGATTATATTAAATAAGGTTACATTTTATGCACAAGTGTATTCTTTCCTTAAATAATTAGAAAGAGAATAGATGTGATTGGTTATTTTCAGGGCAGGCCTTTAGTCATCTGGTGCCCTATGCAAAAGGATTCCACAGCACCCCCCCCCCCAACACCACACGGTGTCTCCATCCTGGTCTACCTACACCATCCAGATTACAAGAAAAGCACCCCTGCCAGAATGGCACCCCAGGCGGCCATATAGTTGACCTACGTCTAAGGCCAACTATGGTTATTTTCATTCATTCATGTTGGTTGATTAAAATCATTAACAGGAGTATTCTATAGGCAAAAGAATAAGGAAGGCTAAATTATTATTTATTTTTTATTTATTCTTGCTTGACTGAGTTAGTTTCAATAGGCTAGTGGCCTCTTCTGGCCAAGGCATCGGTCACCTTCCCCTACTCTTTTTGAGAAGTACCATGGTATTACTTACATCTGTTTGAGTTTCCACCAACTCAAGCAGATGGGACCTGGCTTAACCACACATGCAAAGGGCACTACATCAACCACCTTATGGTGCACTGTAGTGTCAGTAATCAATCTATCTGGTACGGGAATAGAGCCTACAACCTTCTGCATCAAAGGTGAGTGTGCTACCTCTTACACCACTGACACTAATGTTTTCAGGCCACTGTAATACTGATAGGTCATGGTGATACTGAGCGCTAGCAATTTAAGTGCAATGACTGAGTGCTTGTTAGAATAAGAGGATCTGATGGGAGTTTCAGAAACTATATTCCATGTGATTACCAGACGAATTAAAAGATAGTAAAGAGAAGTGGGGTTAACATGTATATTTCATTACTAGTATGGGAGGAAATTATTTTTATGAAAAAATGAAATTAGAAGCAATTTGTGTGAAATATGGTAGTTGGAAAAACAGTGCAACATATATCTTAAATAGTTTGTATATTCTGGGTTAATTAGTTAACGATACAGTTTTGGAAAGAAGAAAACAATGTGTAAAGGAAAATTGCTACACAGGATGATAGCAGACAACAACATTCTGAAATACAGAATGAGAGAATAGAGAACATGCACAAGGAAGAAACAGTGCATCACATTCGAGATGTAAAAAGATGGTAGGAATTTAGAATATACTGGCAGAGAAAACAACAATAAAATGGTTAATTTGACCAAAAAAATGTTTTTCTCCCTGATACATGGAAAGGCAAGAAATCTAAAAAGTGACAATATTCTTATTCAGAATCTGTGGATTTTATGATTAAAAATATGATATAAGAAATGGATTAATGAAGATGAAGTTAATCAAATCATGTAATTGTTATAGTATAAAAAGTTAAATTATTATTTATTGTAATGTAACACATTTGTGAGCAAAAGTGAATGACTGACTGAATGAATGAAGGAATGAACATTTTTTTTTGATTTAATAAATCACCCCTACTTAAGTTGGGAGGATTTTGATGTATTCCAGTAGAAAACAGAAATCCTGCTGTTCCTAGTGATGTGGAAGTTCTTAAGTGAGCATATGGAAATGCAAGTAGTGATACTCTGTGTTATTTTGGAGGTGTACAACAGTTTACTGAGTAACAAGGTGGAAAGGTAAAAGTCATATACTGCAATCACTGCTGCATAAGGGACTATAATGGAGTCTGTTCAGAGTAGAATTATTATAGATTAAGAACAATGGTTTGTTACAAGTAACAGGTGTAATATTTGCCATTCAATCATATAGTATTTGGGATTCTAAGCACAGGATATGTGTGCTTTGACACATCTGTGATCAGAAATATTTCAATTAACTTTTGATTATTTTATATTGGCAGATGACAAAAAAAGATTTATGGTGGTATTCATAATTTGGGGCTTTGTAGCTACATAGAGGTTATCCACAAGGAGTACTGCTATATGTATATACAAATATACTAAGGGCAAGTCATACATGCTGACTAAGGAAATGCAAAGGTGTTTGATAAACAAGCTTACTTATGAAAAATTGCAAAGTACCTGAAGATGTGTTAATTCAATCTGAAGGTGTACATGAAAACCGTAGGTTACATACAATTTTGTATATACTCAGCTTTTATGGACAAATGTGGCTATGCACAGTCACGCTTAAAAGATTTAGGACAAGTGGTGGACTCCACAGCTTTTATTATTAATATTTAAAAAAATAAAGAGGTTTATAATCTTTAATACAGGAGTATTCTTATGTGGACACCATATTGTTTGTTTTAATGAATGGAAAGCCAGAGATGGGAAAGATTGAAAAAGGAAATCCACAACAAAGATAAAAATACAACAGGAACATGTCAAGAAGGTTGTGATGAAGATTGGAGAGGACAGGTACTATATTTCTGATGGGGGTTTGGCCCCCCTAATTTTTCCAATTTTTTTACATAAAGGGTAGTGCAGGTGGGAAGTAGGTACGATGGTCTAGGAGAGAGGAAAAGGAAAGGAAGGAGGTGAGGAGGAGCAGCTGCTGACAACACACCCCTGTTCACAAGGTCTCAGATGTGTCTATTGTCAGATGGTGTTTCAGTGTAGGACCTTGATGTTGATGGGGCAAGGACCTATGGTGGCATGATGGTCGATGCCGAATGGGGCAGTAACTCTTCCATCCACTGAAGAGAAGTCTCAACTGGTTGAAGCCATCTATCCATGAACTCCTCCACCATGTTCTCAGCCAAGTCCTGAAGCCCCAATTCAGTGGGACTTGCCAGACTTCCACATGCCAGGATGAAGACAGGACTAGTGCCACTGCTCTGACTCTCTGAGGATGTCCCTGGATGAGCAGAAGGTAAGTGTTTCTTAACCTGTGAGGTACACAGATCAAGTATTACTGAGGAATTTGGATATGTAAAAAATAAACAGAAATGGGAGAGAAAGAAAATAAAGAAGGACAAAAGAATGCATTATTAAAATAAGAAAAAGACAGAATGGGGAGCAAAGAAGAAATACATACAATAAATGTACAATACTATTAGACATAATCCAATGTATTATTAACAATACATTTTATGTTTGTTACATACTTTAGAACTAAAACAAAAGTTTGAAGTTCAAACACTTTATTGTTACTGTATAACACAATGAAATTATCTTATAACAGCATTACAGGTGCAAGAAAAAATACAAATTAATCACTAAATATAAATCATACAAAATATATCACAGAACTAAATCAAAATGCACAGAAAATGCTTATTCACTCATGGGAACAATGATATGGAGTGCTTATGAATACTTGGGAACAATAAAATGGGAAGTGCTTCTACATACTTGGGAACAATGAGATTGGAAATACTTACATTATTATAATAATATGGGAAGTTATAACGCATACGAGGGAAGTATGAGCATATTGCTATCAAGTGTTGATGGAGTTTACATTTGCGATCTATTATTGATAAAAAACATAAGCAATAATAATATATATTCTGCCTGATATGGATCTGGCTGTATTTTTGTACTGAAACCATCCTTTATAAATACTTGCAGTTGTACATATAATAAAATCAGTTAAAGAAAGAATATTGCATTTATACTTTGACATATCTTTTACATTTGGTTGCAATACTGTACTGAAAACATTTTAGGCCTTCAATTGCTGTCATTTATCAGTACTTGCAGTTGTGTATATAGTAAAGACAATTAAAAGCAGAACACTACACTTATCATTTTAGGGTGTGATATCACCATAACAAAACACAATTAACCAACAGGAGCATTAGATCTGGTGTTGTTATTACTGGAAGTCTGGTTTGGCCAAAACGCTTTGTCAACCTACATGTTGTTGTAAGGAATTCATTCACATTTCATTCATATGGAGCTTAACAGTTATTAATGAAATCATTGGATTTTTTATCTTACATATAACTGCTTCTGGTACTGTGCATTGGTATTGCTATCTTTTTGAGGTATTATACCAGAATGTCATTCATACATTCCTCAAACCTTATAGCAGATGTATTATTTTTTTTGGGGGGTGGGGTGCTTTTTTCAGAAATAAGTATTCTTGTATCTTTCTGCTTTTTGTAAATGAAGAGTTCTTTGAGGTGATAAGGTGTGCCAGATGATGTTAGATGAACATGGGATTATACATTATGGTTGGACATACTTACATGTATGTGACACCATTTTGAATTTTCTAAACATGGTCAAGGTACAGAGTAAATGAGCTTATCTGTTATTTTCCAGTGGCTGCTTAGAAGTGCCACAGACTCTGCCACTATTCGTGGAATGTTACATGAACACGAGGCTATATATACATGAGTACCCAAGGCCTAGTTACATGGATAGGATGTCATACACATTTGTGCATTAGTCGGATTTATAGAGATAAACATAAAAAGGCCTAGTTAGTATACAAAATGCAGAAATTATCCTTAACTTATGTGAATAAGTTTAACACTACCATTAACTTATGATTATTTGAGTTAGGCAACAAATGACTTGGGGAAACTGTTGAATTTTTAAACTAAAAAAAAAAAAATAGAAATATTGCAAATTAATATTAACCAGTTCAAATGACAAGATTATTCAGTTCATTTTAAGATTTCTGGCATGCTTTTATTGTTTTGTTTTATTGATGATTACATCAACAGTTTTTTTTTGTGTATAACTATGGCATATTTTTTATGTACAGTACTTATGCAAAACAAGACATCAAGTTGGAGAAAAGACATCTTCAAATATGAGGAAAACCACATCCTGAAGGCAGCCTTTATTAAAAATGTTATATGATTGTTTGGTAAAAGGGAGACCAAACAAGCTGAGAGGGCAAAAGCTTGAAATCAAGTTGTAATGTACATTAAGGCAGTCAATGGAAGACTTAAACACAGTGCCAGAAGATAGCAAATGATATGGTAGGATGAGCTACAGCCAAAGTCAGACAGAATGCTATTACCCAAACCAGTAATGGGGTGCCTCCAAACCTATCTGTTTAACACCAGATGAGGAATACCTCATTTCCACTCATGGGGATGACTGTGACACATAAGATGATAGGAATGGAATAATCAGAGCTGGTGTGGACATTGGCCATTACCAATATCTGCAACAGCAACATGTCTGTTCAGGAATCATAATGTCAAGAACATTACACTCATAGTTGTATAAAAAAAAACATGTGGACCCCTATGCCAGTATCTCCATATTCAGATGAACACTTTCAGGATAATGGAGGAAATTCAGAGGTAACAGTGTCCACAGTGACACCTTTGCAAAGGAATGCTAGGCACAGGAATTTGCTTCAGCTACCACAGGAAATGAGTAAAGCATTGGCTACCCAGCAACAGATGTGCTGTGGTGTTGTTAGGGCTCAGAGCACTGCAAAAAAGAGGCAGGTGGAACTGGTCAGAGTCTTCCATGGCATACATGAGAATTTCCAACACTATAAGGAAATGGCACAGGGTACAGATAATATTATGATCACACTGATATGCAGTATTGTGACACACAGAGCATGCATGGCCTACTCCTTTTGTTCACTAGTTAGGACTTACCAGACTCAAGTAGGAGTCAATACTAAAAGGACAAGTGGATGGAGTACTATCCAGACACATAGGGGTAGATCACCCGAGCACCCAAGTGTTTCTCAAGAAAGTACCATAATTAGTCAGATGGAACAAGCACAACAAATGTCATGTAGGCCATGTCAGCATTTATCTACACCTAGCAGAACCTCTCGTTCGAGGTCCTGATCTAGCAGTACTATATGATCAGTGTCTGTAGGCTCACCTGCATCATGTAGGGCACAATGTTGAACCAACTCACCATTCAGTTCTTATGACAGCCCCTTTTCAAAATCACTTGCACCATCACCTACCCTATGTTTATGAGATTTGTATGACACATTTGATCTTGTCATACTGTGATTCGAATGTGACATTTCTGTTACTTGTGATTTGACCTTTGTACATACATGTCAGTGTTTAATTTGAAGGGGCATAAGTTATTTATTAAAGTAATAAAAATTAATAAATAAATAATTAAGGGGGGTGACTTACAACACTTACTTTTTAATGGTATGCATTTTATTCCTGTAATGGAACTGCTTAAAACTTCATGAAACTGTGAAAAGAAAGCTATAAGTTGCAACATAAGATTGCAGTCATTAGTACCATTAATGCCCTGTGCATTACTATTGTTATAGATGGCAGCAAAGGAGTAGCTAGACCATTTAGAGCCAGAGTGAGACCCTAATTTGCCACTGCCTTATGCATGCATGCACGCTCACGCACACACACACACACACACACACACACACACACACACACACACACACACACACACACACACACACACACACACACACACACACACACACACACACACACACACACACACACACACACACACACACACACACACACACACAGCATAAAATAATTTTTTTTGAACAGTTGTATGTTGGAAAAATGCCTTGACAGCAATTGTTCACAAAAACATAGATTGTGAGGCACAAAGGTCCAGGCAGGAAGTTTTACTGAAATTTTAAAGCATTTTTCAGAGTCAGTCATTTAACTGTCATTTGGCTAGGCTTAAAATGGCCCGTAAGGGTTGATAACCTAGTACTAAGCTATGAAACAAACCATGATAAGTATATATCCAATTCTCATGCTAGTTCATAGGTTCATAGGTAGGTACTAGGCAATTGGCCCTAGGGCCTATATAAGCCTAGCCAAAAAGGTACCCTGGCTTTTGCCACCCAAGAAAATTATTTTCCTGTGCCCCTGTCGAGCAGAGCCACAAAAGTGATCCCCGGGGTGAATTTCCTATTTCCCATCCAATCATCAAGATTTTTCTTGAAGAGTGCTAATGAGGAGCTCTGTTTTACATAGATAGGTAGTCTGTTCCAGAGTATGGGAAGTCTCTGGGACAGGAATCTGTCCCTCCAGCATGTTCTGTTTATTGTGGTGACAAGGTTTAGGTTCCTACAGCATGTAGCTCGAGGGATTGGTATTTCTTTAAGTGGAGCATGTCCAACAGCTCTGGGTTTGACATAGCTTTGTATGTTAGGCAGAGATTGCCTCTAAGTAGGCGATATGCAACGGAGTAAAGCTGGAGTTTTTTTTGAGACGGTCTGCATAGGGCATCTCGGCCAGTAATCCTCTTTGTGAGGTATTTCTGTGGCCTCTCCAGTTGTTTTAGATGTCTTGTTAGGTACATACCAAAAGGGGCTCTGTACTCTATAATCGGTCTAATGTGTGATGAGTAGAGGGGAACAATGACCTCTTTTTTTCTGAATGAGAAACCTTTTGTGATGAGGTGTGCCACATAGAAGGATATCCTGACCACTGTGGTGATGTGATTATCAAAGGAGAGACTACTGTCCACCTGTGTCCCAAGCTCTCTTATCACACTTTTGGTGTTAACTAGACTACCAACTATGTGGTAGTTCATGGGTACAGAGATTTTACCAAAGGGTATGACAATACACTTTTTGGCATTGAGCTTGAGGCCATGGCTTTGACCCAGGCATCTGTCTCAGTGAGGACCTTTTGTAGGATGTCCACATCGTTAGGAGTTTTGATTATGGCTCCTAGTTTACAGTCATCTGCAAACTTCGTTAGCCAAAGACCTTCTGTGTTAGCCTGTACTTCAGAGAAGTAGATACCAAACAGAAGAGGACCCAGGACTGAAACCTGTGGTACTCCACTTGTCACTGGTCTGAAGTCAGATTTGGAGTCTGCTACTTTCACAGTGTGAGTTCTGTCCATGAGCCAGTTGGCAACCCATCTTGTGACATAGGAATTTATACCTAGTTTAGTGAGTTTATCTATAATTCCAGAGTAGGGGATGGTGTTGAAAGCTTTGGTGAGATCTAGATTGGCTGTGTGAACCACCTTACCCGCATCTATGACTTTGGTGACTGCTTCAAAGAAGTCTATCAGGTTTAGGAGACATGATCTGCCTTTTACAAACCCAAACTGGGTGAGGTCCAGAGTTTGGAGATTACCAATGTCTTTGTTTATGAGTTTCATGATGATACGTTGCATGGCCTTGCAGACCAGGCTCGTCAGGCTAATGGAGCAGTAGTTCCTGAGGTCTGTCATGGCTTCCCCTTTGTGGAATTGGACAACCATCACGGTGCGGCATTTAGTGGGCACAAAGCCTGAGGTGAGGCTATGATGGACTTGGTACTTAGGTGGGGTGCCAGTCTTTTCTATAGTTTATATAGAACGCAGCCTGGGATGTTGTCAGGTCCCATGGATGCTGTGTTCTTGGCTTTGGAGAGTGAGTTTTTTACCTGTGTAGCCATGATTACAGGAACTTTGCATTCTTCCAGTATAGAGATGGGCCCTCTAGTGGGTGAGAGGGGGGTAAAGTTAGCACTGAACCTATCTGCCAGGATGTTGGCAATATCAGTTGGTTCTGTATATTTAGTGCCATTGTGCTGTAACTCAGAGCAAATCTGAGTGTTGCCATGGAGATTCTTGACATAGCTATAGAATGCTTTGTGGGTATCTTTAGAGTCAGTGGCAATATTGTTTTCGTAACTAGCTTTGGAGGATTCTATGAGTCATCAATGAAGGAAGTGTCTGAGATAAAACTAACTTCACTTTAATTAAAATACACATTTTATAAAAGCCCAGTAATAATCCTAAATATCAAATCCAATAGCTGTTTTTATTCTGCACTACATACACCTAAATATCAAATCCAATAGCTGTTTTTATTCTGCATTACATACACCTATCCTATTTTATGATACTTTTCATCTGCTTTAACACGAAAGGAAAAAGGTTTCCAGTGTCCTATACTCAGACATAAAATACAATACTTTAAGCAGAACAATTTGTATTCTGCAAATCTGCAGTAATCATGATAATTTCAAGGTACTCTAATGGAGACCTCAAGAAGCTTGTTAAGAATATAGAGTACAGTGAGAGCTCATTTTTTAATGAGTTTTCTCCTTAGTTCACCAAGGCAGCAAACAGACTTTCAGAGTATTACACAAGTGGTGAATACTTAGCCCTGGTCCCACCATACCTCTCAACTGTCCAGCTTTTGCATAATGTCCAGATTTTCACTTCATATAATTTGTGGCTTTCTTGCAAATCAGTGAGGATTGAAATCATTAAATAATGACATATGTTTGTGTTTCAGACTTTATTTCCTTTAGAAGCTACATATTAATACAGATACCGTTATTCTAGCAACTTTCTAAGTTTAAACTTTTTAAGAGCAATATTTAAAACCTGTCCATTTTGGGCTTTTGACCACATTATTTTAGGTTTTGTCCAGATTTCTTCTACTAAGAAATTGAGAGATGTGCCCCATTGGCACAGCTATCATGAGAGGCAGAAGCATTTTTTATTTTTTTTCAATGGCCTACAAGAGACTAGTAATACAAATTGAGGGTGTGGGTGGCTCACCCTTACATTGGGAATGCAGGGCAGCCTGTTCTCCCTGCAAAAAACACTTACATTCTGTGACCCTGATTATCACAGAGTTTAATCTTTGATGAGTCATAGTGGAAGGATTTATTATATCCATGTTTTAAAATCAAGAAGAATATACATTAAAAGTATGCTTGGCTTTGCTGCATTGCTGCCTACCAACCAGTGTAGCTGCATCGTTTGCTTTCTTTCTTTCTTTCTTTCTCTAAATGTCTTGGCAATCCCTTCATTAGTCTGTCAATGTATGCACAAGCATTTCACTGATATCAAAATTAATAATTTCCCCCAACGATCACTATATCAATTTGTCTATGTATGCACAAGCACTCAAATGACATCAAAATGAATAATTTCCCACAGAGGTCCCTTCAGTAGTTTGCCCATGTATGTGCAAACACCAAAATGAAGCACTTCCCCCAATGACCCCTTCAGTAGTTTGTCCATGTGTGCACAACCACTCAGATGCTAGCAGAATGAATCATTTCCCCCAAACGATCCCTTCAGTAGACTATCAAAGTATGGTCTAGCACTCCATTGATGCAAAAATGAATAATTTCCCCCAAACGGATCCCTTCAGTAGTCAGTCCAAGTATGCACCAGCTCTCCAATAACACCAAAATGAAACATTTTTACCAGTGACCCCTACAGTCACTGGTCTAAGTAAGCACAAACACCAAAATTAAACATTTTGCACCGCAACCCTTTCAGCCGTCTGTCCAAGTATGCACAAGCACCGAAATTAAACATTTCTTCCAATGAGCCATCCAATAGTCTAAGTATGAACAAGCACCAAAATGAAACATTTCTCCCAACAATCCCTTCAGCAATCTGCCGTAGTATCCACAAGGACCAAAATGAAACATTTCCCCCAATGACCTATCCAGTAGTCTATGCAAATGTGCACAACCACCAAAATTAAATATTACCCCCAATGGCCCCTTTAGCCATCTGTCCAAGTATACACAAGCACCAAAATGAAACATCTCCCCTAATGACCCATTCAGTATTCTGTCCAAGTATGCACAAGCACTAAAATGAAATAGTTCCCCCAACAACCACTTCAGTAGTTTGTCCAGGTATGCAAAAGTACCAAAATTAAACATTTCCTTCAATGACCCCCTCTATAGTCTGTCCAAGTATGCACAAGCACAAAAATGATCTAGTAAGTAAGCCTACTTACTTCAAACACTTTTTGAATTTTTTCTTTCTTAATGTCTCTCCCCACATCCAAAAAGTACCCACAGTGAGCAATTTTGATTGGGAAACACTACATCTCTCAGCTCACTATGGGCTCCAATGAAGGAGCCAAAGACTGTCTTTCTTGCACCATGACACCACACCCTCTACCTGCACAACCATTCACAGATCTTTTTAAGGCGATGTTGAAGCAAGATGACTTAAGCAAGTGTGGAAGGCACATAGGAGCATCTTAGATGTCCATTTAGCATATGTATGTTGCCATGTCCCTTTAAGGGAAATTAAAAAAAAGTATTTTACTAAAAATATGTATTTTTTATTTTACATAGTCAAGTTGGCCCTGAACAAGACACATCTGGGGTAATTGCCCCATTTGCCCCACCCTAGCTATGTTACTAGCTGTCACTTACCTAGAACTTAAATGCAGTAATATACAAATACTAAGGGAAACACTAGTATGAAAACTAAACATTAAAAAGTGCATCCTCCCATGTAAGCAAACACTACTGCCACTTTACCCTCACCACTGCTCAAATGATGATGTTTTTGTCTCTGAGGTCACAAAATATTGTGTCTGACAAAATAAAATAATTTGATGTGTAGTACTTCAATGGACAACATAATTCAAAATATGAAACATTGCATACTATGCAAACAATATGATATGTTTTCATTCTATTGCAAAGTACATTAGGTACTGAAGTAATACTGATTACTAATTGTATCACTTCAGAAGATTTAGTCTGTGCATTACTTAAATAAACCATTTAAGCATTTTTGTGCAATACAGTTAAAAATGTGATTATTCCCCAAATTATACATTTCAACATCACTGAACAAGCGCCAGTGAGCACTCAGGCATGACTTTTGCAAACAATAATATGAATACCTGTTCTGAAAATAAATTCATTAATTTATTCGCTCACTCATTCATTCATTCATTCATTCATTCATTCATTCATTCATTCATTCATTAATAATTTAAATAATAATTCATTATTTAAAGATGAGAAAGAATGTCTGCTGAACAGTGGCAGTAGACCATGCACCATACAGCATAGTCCACAGATATAACTGCATGCATCAGTTTTTGACGTATGGGATCCTTTACTAATGACACTAGCTGGTCACCATTGGTCAGAGGATGACTGGAACTGATAATATTTTATATTTCCTTATGCAGCACAGGTCACTTCACCTCCAGACCAGCATATGATCATGTGCAGAATGCACCATGCAGTAAACATCCTGCATGCAATAGGTAGGTCTTACTGAAGGGCACTTAAAATAGCTCTTCAAAACACCAAAGACACTCTGAATGAACATACGATCCTGGGACTTGGCTATGTTGAAGTTGTCTTCTGCAGCTCTACTTGGATTTCTCACTGGTGTCTTGCATCATGGCTCCAGTGGATATCCAGGATCATCTGAAAGAAAAAAAAAGAGATAAAGGAGGGAACAAAACAAAGAAAAAGTGGTTTAGTATTTCACAAAACATTTTACCATTAATAAGTACTTAAATGAAAAACAAAATAAATATTATTTCCATTTAACTAAATGATCATCCTACCATACAGGAAGAGGTGAGAGACAGAGCTAGTGTGCCAGATATGAGAATCATGTGCACTGCCAGGATGCCGGGCAGAGACATTGGTGATACACCCCATGCATCACGCACTACCTGGCAATTGATTGAATGTTAGCCCTGCCTATTGAGATACCACTACACCCACTGACCAGATGGGGTCCTAATTACAACATGGGTACAACCTATCTCACAGAGTACCTCAGTGAAATGTGCCACCCCATAAGAGGCACTCATAGTCTTGGCATGATCCTGAGATTACACAAGGAAATAGATGTACTGATTCACATGCACCAAGACTACATCTAAGAACTGTCGTAGTATCCATAAACCAGAATAATTTCCCCTAATGTTCATTTTGGCTTCTGCTTGTGAGATACCCAATATGTCCTCAGTCTGTTTCTGGAAGGTCCCTGTGGCCAGTATAGTGAGGGATATGCATTTCTTAGTATCCACAAGGATAGGAAACCCATGCATCCTTCAGTTCCCATTGGTGACCATACATACTCACTAAGCTTCTTATAATATCCCTGTCCACCCTGAACCTATTAAGGCCTGATTGTTAAAATTATAGTGAGTTATCCTCTGCCTATATCTCTGCCTTGGCCAGTGAGAGACATTAGGTGCAAATGATTTTTGCTTAGCCATGACAAGCAACTCGGATGGAATTAGCAAGGTTAACCGCAAAAGAAAACAGGCTGGAAGGAAGCACTCAGGTTCACAATTTCTTCAAGGTTTAATGGCACAAGTAGTGGATAAGCAAAACACCAAAAATGCTGATAACACTCCAAATACATTTTCGTTCACAAGAACTTCATCAGAATAATAAATTACATAGCAAAGGCCCATTAAATAGTTCCCCTAATCAAAAAATAACCAATAAAATGACAGTATATAATTTAAAAAGACATTTTAAAAATTCCAAATGCTCATGTGATAAACTGATGACCCCGAAAAACAAAGGTGGATTAGATCTACCAAATTTTGAAAACTACTACTTAATCATAAACGCCAATAGAACTTTAAGAATTGCAAACTACAATACACTAGGAAATAGTTGGTTCCCACATTGGGTAAGAATATGTTTTAAACATATTGAAAGCCTGAATATAAATCCCAAATCACTACCTTTCTTAAGCAGTAAAAGCATTAAAGCATATAATCTAATGGAACCCCTTAAAAATTCTGTAACATTAACACAAAATCTTTTTAAGTCAGTAAATCTCCTTCAAACCATGATGATCCTACATAATAATACAATTGTATTAATAATATTTTTTTTATATAAACATCACAAACATACAGTCCACAACAAACAAGTAAATGGACATGTTGACATTTTTTTTTAAAACAAAACCATTCAGATATTTTCTGCCTTAGATATTAAAACAAGTTTTATTGTTACATATTCATTTAGGCCAGGTGAAATAAAAAACTTTAATCTAAGCTGCCATTTCAATTCTTTGTTAAGCAAAGCATTTTTAATGTCCCCACCTTTGAAAGGCAGAAAATACCTGAATGGTTTTGTTTTTAAGAAATGTCAACATGTCCATTTACTTGTTTGTTGTGGACTGTATGTTTGTGATGTTTATATAAAAAAAATCTTTATTATTAATACCATTATATTATTATGGAGTGAAGTTGGCACATTTATTATTTTTTAGTTACATGATGGTCCTACAACATATACACAAAAACCCAAACCTGAAAATTAATAACCAACTACTAGACCTGAAAAAATTCCCACTTATAACTATTATAACACTACAAGATCTATACCCATATTTAAACTGTCCCGCTCATGAAATAAGAAATCAATTGGGTCTTCCCAAGTCATATCTGTTGATCTTGAGACAGATTAAAGAAATGTGTATAAGTTACTTTCAAGATATTAACATCAATAAAGACGACTTAATGAAATGTAACTCACTTTGGCAAGCCCTTCTACAAAACAGCACATTTATAACATGCTCATACAAATTGATCAAAGACCCGAAATTTCAAGAACACATACTCTTATCTAATTATTGAAAGAAAAAATACCATCGGTAGAAAACCATAAAATAATACAAGCAATTAACTTAACAGTAAAATCCATGTCCCTTCAAAAGTTAGCATTTACCCAACTCATGATATATAATAATGCTTATTACACATGCCCTATCTTGCATAAATTTAACTCTAGAAACTCCCAAAATTGCCCACACTGTAAAGATGAAATTGCTGACCTTTTGCATATGTTCTGGAGCTGTAAATGTGTATTCAAACTTTGGAACTCCCTGAAAGTACAGCTACAAAAGATGGGATATCAATCATCAATGCTCACTTGGGAATTTACGATATTACATCTCCCCCCAAATAACCTATCTAAAAACCAAACAACCATCCTCATTAATATTTTCCTATTAATGAAACTCTACATAACTACCGACTGGCTGACCCCATCTAAAATCTCATGGAAAAACTTTAGGAACTTAGCGATAAAACATATATTAGCACACAAATACATAAACAAACAAAACAAAAATCCCAATATTTTGAAACTTTGGGAACACATTTTCAATATTATACTTGCATAAACCATTGAATTTAGAATACATTTACAACACACACAATAAAAAGCATAACATTATATAGTAGTATACCAACTTGTTGGTACTAACCCTGGAGAAAACAAATCTTATCTCTTTCAAGACTATTAAACTATGAAAGCATGCATGTAAATAGTGTAAATATGTTTTAAGTGTATTGTTGTTCTACCAGTTGTATATCACCTGTGTTTACTCTTGTGATATGATGTGTAATGAAAAAGGAAAACAATAAAGAATTATTACTGAAAAAAAAAATTCCAAATGCTGCCACCTAGTGTTAGAATATACGAATTACACCCTAAAAACTGAAAAATATGATAAAAATATAAAAGCTGTTCATACAATCACTCATGTAATGTCAATAAAATATCTCAGTAGTGTGTTGATATAAACTTATTGAACAACTGCATATAATTAATAAAAGTACATATTATGTAAAAAGTGTACGTGTATTAAAAAGTGTTAGTTTCCAAAGTAATTTATAGCTTGGCAGACCTGAGTTTTAGTAGAGGTGCTATTGAGATGTTCTCATTTAACTCAGGGGTCCTGCTTGCATCTAGAGTAATCTGCCACAATAATTCCCTATACTCATGGATAGTCTCCCATGTACCCCCCCCCCCCTCACATCCTGAATAGCAACCTCTAAAACAAAAAACTCAAACCTTGCTTTTGGGCAGTCCAAAGAATGTTTATACAAAGCATTTTTAACATTACATTTCTTAACATCATATATATGCTCATATATATGTCTTTTCAACTTTTTTTCAGTCTTGCCCACATAAAAGGCCTCATAGGTCTTGCACGCGACTAAATATACTAGCACTCTAGAGTTACAATTACTAAAACTTTTACCATACACCCATTTATTTCTACTTTTTAAAAATACCCGATTGGTGTTAGAAATAAAATTGCACTGTGTGCGTGCTCCACATTTAAAAGTACCTTTTCTCTTAGTGGTATGTGCAGGCTTCAGTTTACTCCCACCCTCCAAGAGATCTTTCAAATTAACACTTTTTAATACATGTACACTTTTTACACAAGTGTAAATATGTACTTTTATTAATTATATGCAGTTGTTCAATAAATTTTTATCAACACACTACTGAGATATTTTATTGACATTACATGAGTGATTGTATGAACAGCTTTTATATTTTTATCATATTTTTATCATTGTTTTTAGGGTGTAATTAGTATATTCTGACACTAGGTGGCAGCATTTGGAATTTTAAAAATGTCTTTTTAAATTATATACTGTCATTTTATTGGTTATTTTTTGATTAGGGGAACTATTTAATGGGCCTTTGCTATGTAATTTATTATTCTGATGAAGTTCTTGTGAACAAAAACATATTTGGAGTGTTCTCAGCGTTTTTGGTGTTTTGCTTATCTACTACTTGTGCCATTAAACCTTGAAGAAATTGTGAACCTGAATGCTTCCTTCCAGCCTGTTTTCTTCTATTATTGGTGGTTACTGTGGTTGGAATCCCTGTTTTTCACTACTTTGGTTATTGTTGTGAGTTATTTGGGGACATGGAAAGCACAGAAGGTTCTTCTCGATCTCCGAAAGGGAGGAGGGACGAAATCAGCGAAACCCAGAAGCTGATTGGCCAGTTAACTCAGCTTGTTGAATTGCTCACTCTGATTGACCATTCTTTGGCTGGTTTGATGTCACTCAGCATCTCGGGAAACCAGGAAGCTAACCACAATGGAGGAAACAATGTTGAGGCATTTGTGAAGAGACTACATCGAGTTTCTCAAACTAGGAGCAGTTTTGGGACTAAAAAAGTTAACCATGAAGGAGACATTGCGGTACCTCGTATTTTGGATGATTCAGATGAAGAAAATTCTTGACCAGACAGAGCAAATGACTGTGGAACTCCTAAGGCTACAACTTCAAACAAAGGTGACTGTTTGACTAATCATAATATTTGCCATGGTGTTAACAAGACTAGGAAGGCTTTTGAAACATGGCTAACTGAGAAAGTTTCCCTTAATGTTGGGACTCAAAATGAGTGTGTTGGGAGGGAAACTAGTAATGATACCTATGTAACCAATGTTAAAAACTTGGGGAACTTATGGGAAAATATAAGGCACTTTGTATTGACAATGAATACTTGCGTACATGTTTAAGCAAGGAAATTGTGCCTAAAGGATTACGAGTGCAGAAATACTCCAATAACATTCATCTTGGTAGTGACTTATATAAAGAATTATTGGAGGTTTTTAATAACTGTGGTTTAGACATTGTTAGAATTATTATTAAGCAAAATGAATTGTCTATGAAAGAACTGCATTCAAATATTGAACGTTTACATTCTGTTGTCACAAATGATTTAATGTTTTCTCTAGAAACTGAAAAACAAAAATATTTTGACACATTGGATGACATAGATGGAAAGTGTAATATTAATATTAAACGCAAGATAAAGAAAATTGGCAGAGATATATTAGAATATAAGGAAAAACGGAGTTCCACTGGGCCCAGGGGAAAGTGGGTAGACAAAAGAAGGGACGAGTATGTATTTGAAGTAGACAGTGAGGTAAATTATGGAGAACAAAGTGAAGAAGGGGCTAACTATGACCCTTTAGAATTCCCTCCCCTCCATCGCTCCAAGAGATTTATGAATCAGAAAGGCCCCCAATACTTCCAAAACCCTATTTGGAGGTGGAACAGAGGAGCCCGGAGAGGGGGAGGGGGAGATTCTAGTTTTACCCACTGAGAATATAGTTAGGTGTGAGAACAAATATTCTTTTAACAATTATAATATTTTAACTATGGTGGTATAGACCTGAAGGCTGACCACTTTAATTTATTAGCTCGGGGTTTTAAATTTATTCCTAACAACAAATGTGACCTGATAAAAGTGATTTTAGATGTCAAGACTTTTATGAGAAAGCTAAATTTTGGTGTTATGTTCGATGGTACAGGTAAAGAGAAAAATTCGGAGATTTTAAAGAGAAAAAGTGAATTTACCCCACCTCTACACCCCCAAATTAAAAATTTTGAAATGGTAGTAGAAAAAGAATTAAGGCAGATTATTTGTGCTTCTCCCTACAGGTTTAAGTATAACCTTATGGCTGGGGAGTGGTTGGTTTTAAAGGAACTCAAAAAGAACCATAATGTGCATGTCATGAAACCAGACAAGGGAGGGGGGTCAGTTTTGATGGGCAATGTTATTTACGAAGGCAAGATGTTAGACATTTTGGGTGATTCCAGTACATACAGGAGGGTGTCCAGAAATTAGATTTTTGTTGCATATAAAAAAATTGAGTTGGTCATTGATGACTTACTGTGGGACGGATTGATTGATCTGGACACTCACAAGTATTTACTTGTAGCTCAACCCAGAATAGCTGCTATTTTTGGCATACCTAAGGTGCACAAGGACCCTACGGACACCCCTTTAAGAACTATTGTTTTGGGTGAAGGGTCAAAGACTGCACCCATAGCAAATTTCCTTGACATAAAATTAAAGTCAATTTGGGGTACAAAAAATACTATTTTAAAAGATTCCTGGGATTTTTTAAAGGGAATTAAAACTGACCAGTGCTTTGACAATACTATTTTTGTCACGATTGATATTAAAGACTTGTTTATTGTTATACCCCAGGATGTAGGGTTTGCCTGGTTGGAAGAAGCCTTACTAGATAAGGCCTGTCCATCTACGGACCAGTTGTCAGTCATTTTCCAACTGATGGAAATGGTATTAAAAACAATTTCATTTTTTATGGGGGAGAATTTTTTCATCAAATTAAGGGCGTAGCCATGGGGGCAAATTGTGCCCCCACATACACCAATATATTTTTAGCTTGGTGGGTGAAAAAATATGTTTTAAATTCTGTATATAGTGACTGTTGGTCCCACTATCAGAGATTTTTAGATGATATAGCTATTTTTTGGATTGACACCATGGAGAAGCTACACAAATTTTTGAACTATTTGGACACCACTACCCCCTTTCTGGAATTTACCAGTTCTACAAACATAGACAGACTTGATTTTTTGGATGTGAGTCTAATTAAAACTCTGGAGAGCATTAAGTCTAAACGTTTTCGTAAAGACACGTTTTCAATTTCTTATCTTCATTTTTTGAATGCCCACCCCTTCATACAGGAAAAAAAACATTTACAAAGGTCAGCTAATTCGATCATCCAGAATGACTTCCGAGGATGCAGATTTTTTATTGGAGTGTGACTTTATTGAAAGCTTATTTATTCAAAGGGGTTACCCGAGGGACTTATTGGTAGACAGTCATACCTATGTAAGTAATTTACGCCATACTAGGTACCACCCATTGTTGGGTAAAGGACTGGACACAAATCAATATGTATTAAGTGAAGTCAACCCCTCAGCTTACTCTAAAGCTCTTACCTTAGATTTTAATTTGGACTCCAAAATAGTAGTGGACACAATAACAAAGGAATGGAATAGGTTCACTTCATTGACGGATCTCAAAGGTATTGATAAGGGACCCCTGAAGATCAGTTATAAGAGGGGAAAAAAATTTGAAAGATCTCTTGGAAGGTGGGAGTAAACTGAAGCTTGCACATACCACTAAGAGAAAAGGTACTTTTAAATGTAGAGCATGCACACAGTGCAATTTTATTTCTAACACCGATTGGGTATTTTTAAAAAGTAGGAATAAATGGGTGTATGGTAAAAGTTTTAGTAATTGTAACTCTAGTGGGCTAGTATATTTAGCTGTGTGCAAAACCTGTGAGGCCTTTTATGTGGGCAAGACTGAAAGAAAGTTGAAAAGATGTATATATGAGCATATGTATGATGTTAAGAAATGTAATGTTAAAAATGCTCTGTATAAACATTCTTTGGACTGCCCAAAGGCAAGGTTTGAGTTTTTTCTTTTAGAGGTTGCTATTCAAGATGTGAGGGGGGTGCATGGGAGAATATCCTTGAGTATAGGGAACTATTGTGGCAGATTACCCTAGATGCAAGCAGGACCCCTGGGTTAATGAGAACATCTCAATAGCACCTCTACTAAAACTCAGGTCTGCCAAGCTTTAAATTACTTTGGAAACTAACACTTTTTAATACACGTACACTTTTTACATAAGTATAAAGATATACTTTTATTAATTATATACAGTTGTTCAATAAATTTATATCAACACACTGCTGAGATATTTTATTGACATTACATGAGTGATTGTATGAACAGCTTTTATATTTTTATCATATTTTTATCATTGTTTTAGGGTGTAATTAGTATGTTCTGACATTAGGTGGCAGCATTTGGAATTTTTAAAATGTCTTTTTAAATTATATACTGTCATATTATTGGTTATTTTTTGATTAGGGGAACTATTTAATGGGTCTTTGCTATGTAATTTATTATTCTGATGAAGTTCTTGTGAACTAAAATATATCTGGAGTGTTATCAGCATTTTTGGTGTTTTGCTTATCCACAAATTGTGCCATTAAACCTTGAAGAAATGTGAACCTGAGTGCTTACTTCCAGCCTATTTTCTTCTGTTATTGGTGGTTACTGTGGTTGGAATTCCCATTTTTCACTACTTTGGTTAACTGCAAAAGGAAGCATTATCGCTGATCGCAAACTAGATAGAATAGGTTCAACTCCGTCTTTTATAAACAATCTGTGAATGGTGCAGAAAAGCACATAACTTTGACTATGAATCACAAGTAGGTGGGAGAAGGCTTCATTAGCATAAACTGGTTTACATAATTTCTCATTTGCATCTCAGTATGAATTCATTTGCTTATACGTATTCACAGCCATCATGCTTTAGAGTAAGTGATCTCTATGAATCGCTGCTTTGCTGTGCTCATTCATGTGCAATGTACATATCCTTTATGCAGTCACATAACGACCATGAATACCACTTTTATTTCATAGAATGAATATGTAGCTCTTCCTAAAACATTAAAGTATAAAGCTATTGATGCAACTTTATGCTGTTGAAGTTGCACAAGAAAACTAGTTTTAGTGCTTTACCGAAAAATGTGCAGTACTGCATGCTGTATAGCCATTCTTGTGAGAGAAGAATATGTATGTATGTAGAGAAGGTGGTCTTCTTTAGATGTGGTACACAATAATATTTTATATTTCCTTAATGTGGTGGTTATAAATTGGACTGTAAATTATAGGGGACAGGACAGCCTATATTCTCATGAAAGGTTTCTTACTGCTAACTGGATTAATGCTTGTCAAAATAAGTAATGCTCAGAAAATGGGCAGTTTAGGCATTGCACAAGGCAATATAAAATGTTATAAACTAAATGTCACATAAAATGCCATTTGTTTATTTCATTGTCCAATTCTGAATAATATAGAGCAGGTACAGCAACACTTAGAAGCAGTTGGTGGTAATGATGCTCATACTGAGAGTTCAACTGAGTTACAACAATGTAATGTAGGGCATAATACTGATTTACATCTAGAGCATCTACTACTTTAGATTATTAGCTTTGGCTCATTGAAATGCATAATAAAAATGTAGGCACACACAATAACCCCAATTCCAAAAGACTTGCTCTCAGTGTAAGTGGCCACTTGCAGTGAGAGCAATTGTTTTCGGAAATGGTTCCAGTAGTAAGCCTGCTTCTAGGTAGGCCTCACATCTAACTATGCCACTTACACTGAGAGCAGGTCTTTTGAAATCAGAACAGACTTACACTGAGAGCATCTCTTTTGGAATCTGGCCAATGAGTTTGAAGTAAATTGTTACTGATGATTCAGGTAAAGGGAATATTGAAGAAATAAATGTGTTTACTGGTCAAGGAGTTAAAGGTTGTGCGTCAGGGCTGGTAACTCGGCACGTAAAAATCAACTACCAATCATTAGCAGACCGGAGTTCCGCTGTGGCAACCCCTAACTGGGAAAAGCCGAAAGACACAAACAAACAAACAAACTGGTCAAGGAGTTAAGCAATGTCAAAGGAAATTTTAAATTAAATTGCTACCCATTTAAAATAATATGCTGATGGAAATGTTAATTTTAACATTGTATTAAATACAAATAGGAGTGATCTGCATAAACTTTTTGTGGTTAAATCATGCCACTGGGTTGATGCAGATCACATCTGTGTACATAATGTTAGGTATTTGTTTCTTTTATGAAGCTAGTAGTTCCACAGGAATTGAATATAGTGAGGAAAATAGTTTATATAGACCAACAATGAAAGAAATGAGTATAGGTTATGTGTTTTTTAGGAATTTTCAGTGAAAGAACGAATGAATGAATCTGTTATCTGGAAGTTATTAACAAATGGTAACATTTAAACACTTGTGGAGAAGAGATATGTTTGGGTATCAGAAAAAGAATCATAAGATATAGTTAAACTCTTCAGACCTTGAACTTTATGTTTTGATTACACAACTTTTTGATGAAAGTTTTACAGGTCACATTTAATTATGTGTTGAAGGTTACAACAATATTTATGAAGTACAAGTAAAATGGGTTAAACATCTGTTAATAATGCTAAAACTGGTAGTGGAAGGGAAAGGAAGGATTGGAAAATACTTTCATGTAACATAGAAAAAGCATTTGAAAACTGTAATCATTGCCATTTATGGGGAGTATTTCAAACATTTAGTATTGGGCAGAAAATTTCACATTATGTTGAGTATATGATAGAAAATGAATTTAACAATTACAATGATTTTATATGGGATTGACAAATGTTAAAAAAGGCTAAACAATGCTGCCCAGTGAGTGAAGCTTTACTTACCCTCACAGTAGGCGGTATCATTTCAAATTGCTAGAGAAAGATAGGAAATTCACGATAGGGATGTTTTGGCAACTGCATTAACATATTCTGATTATTTGAATCTAATTAGAAAAAGCTATGTGGGATGCTGAAAGATATCTAAGATATGTAGAGTTAAGATGGAATAAAGCAAAGTCTGAACATATAGGTGTTGTAGCTTAACCAAGAAGAACAGATGTTTCCTTATGTGAGACTGAAGATTTGTGAATGTATTTTGAAAAATATGTTTATTAAAACTCAAAGAATACAACAAGAGATTGTCATTACTAAACTGTATATATATTATATTATATTAGTCTTAATACAAAGTTGAGAAAAACAGAAAAGAAATACAGAATACATAATACATTTCTTACAAATGGTCCATAATATGGAAAACAAAATAAATATATTCAGAATAAGTCAAAACTCCTTACTGTTAGAAAGTACAGATAACACTGAATGATATTGTTCTAAGCAAACAAAAAAAAAAACTACCACAAAGTTTATTAAAATAAATATTCTGTATAATAATAAAAAATGGAGTATTGGAATTAGTTAACACAATTCTTTTTCTTTAATCTTTGCATTTATATTGGGTATAGAAAGTTTTTTAAAGTGATGAAGACATTTTAATTATTGCATTATTGTGTATAAAATTCAAGGAACTCTGGTAAGAATGTATACACTAGAAAAGGAGAAAGGGTTCTGCTCATGCTGAAGTTTAAAGAATATTCTGAAAATATAGACAGGGAAGATAAATATTATACAAACTTCATAAGAAAAAATGTGTACAGTAATACTTTAGAAATGCATCATTTACTAAGTCCTTTGTGGGATTCCTGAAGAATTATCAGTTGCGTACATTAAATCAATGTCTGCAAAGCAGATTTATGTGGAGGTTGAAGTTTAATAAACTACCATAATTCATTAATGTTATTTGTAGATGTGCAGAGGAGAGAAAACGGTTCTTGTGTGCTGTAGACAAAAATAGTTATTTTAAACTGCAAAGGAGTGAAGAGGTCTGAAGACTTTGTATGCACTGAATTATATACCTAATAATTTACCACTATTTATATGGATATGGTACTGTATGGACTGCTACCTATATGCATATGGTATTGGACTGTTATCCATATGGACTGGGCATTGTATGCACTGCATAGCTCATTACTAGAGTGGGATGCTGACATGGTAGACAAAAATGTGTTTTTCATTTATAGTTTATTTGAAAAGAGAGAACAGATGAAAATGTATAGAATAACAAAATGGTTACTAGAGAACCAATAAAAAATAAAATGGTTGTTGCAAAAAGGAAGAGATGGATAAAGTGTGAAATAGATTATACATTTGTTGATTTTATTTTATTGTCTGTTATTTCTTATTATTCTTACCAGTGATAACACCTATAGCCTTCCTGAACATGGACAGGCATTAGTAAATGCAATCTTGGGTATTGACTATCATTTTTATGGTATTACATTGGGAAGAAACAGTTAGGCTTGAAATGACCTCAGGGACGATAGCCCAGTAATCTTCTATGATCCTATGATCCTATCATTCATTATAAAGTATGCTCATGATTTTAGGTAAGTGCAAAGGGATCTTTTACTTAAACTTCAACTACCACTGACTCCAGGAAGACGGAGTCTTAATTTATCATCTCATCCAAAACATGGCACACTCAACACTGTAGCACACCCTTTATGATGTTCTGAAGTGTCAGTACTGGAAATGAATTAGGGTGCATGATGTGGGAATAGAACCCACAAGCATGTCTTATTCCAGTGTCATTGGTGAATGGGCTACCTCTTCATCATCTTACAGTCTTTGATGGTTTACTATAACCTTGATTCCAGCTACTGTAGGTAAGAACTCATGGCCCTGGCAAACATTTTGACAGTTTGTATGGGATACCCCATACACTTGCTATGTTAAATTATTCAGATTCAGAGCAGTATCATTTAACTTTAGAAATGTGCTTTATACAGATGGAATTATTTATAAGCAATGCACTCACAGATCCACTATAGCTGCCTATACAATTTGACATTTTACGAAATTTCATTTTTTAAATAATTGCTTCCACTTGAATAATTCTCTTTGATTAATAAAGCAGCACCAAGTCATATTATTCACTGTACTCTCATCTTTTGTGATTACAATGGATGAAAATATTTAATAAAAAAGACTTTGGAAGTATGTATTGTACTTTAATTAAAATGAGTTCTATGCATTGAGAACACATACTTTTACATGATGAACTATGTAACCTGACAATGAGAAAATGCTTGTATGAGATAATTATGAGTAAGCACAGTTTTATATAAATCTATAATTGCGTTTTTACAATAAATGTTATGGACTATGCTGGTTTAGGAAAATAATGCAATATATCTGAAGCATTTAAAGAAAACCAGTACTAAGAATTCTTAGGAAAAAAATGCAAATGCTTTGACCAGTGTATTTTAATTGGTTTAGTCCAAATTTAATTATTATGGCAAGTTAATTATATCATATGCACCTTACATGCATTCTGGTTTATGGTCAACAGAACATGTAGTGAACAAAGCATTTCAAAGGAGTGCTATTCATTTATGATAAAGTTACATAAATCTAAGGAAAGAAATAGCAAATATCGTACTTTAACTTGATAGGCACTGATAGCATAAATATGCAAAGATCACATATTTACAAATAACTTTAAACAGTAACCATTTGAAATGTTGGGACCTGCTAGAGTGAGTCTTAAAACACAGAGACTGAATGGCTAAAATAATAGACTTACATATATCAAATTCTAGATAGTCATTTCTTGGAATATTCCCTTTTCACTAAAGAATGTTGATCTCAGAGTTGGTATATATAAGTTTGGGTTGTGTGTTGCATCCCAGATCAGGGGGTTGAAGGGGGATAAAGCCCCCTGCAAAAAAAGAAATTTAAAGGAGAACAATCTCCAAGATTCACTCTTCGAGATTTTCTGTCATTGTTTTTTATCATCTCGGCACTGCATTCAGAGTGCCATCATTTCAATAAGGAGCCCTTTAAACAGTTCCAACAGACCTGTTAACAAATTTGTAATTCTAATCATGAGAAATACTCTCACTAATAAGCATGAGTGGAAAGAAAATAGAGGATCAGGCTATAAAAATAACATTTTCTTTAATTTTACTGTACATGGCTAATTATACTTCTGTACAGACAAAGAAAGGAATAAGATTTAATTCTGTGATTTGTATTATTATGAAAAGTAATTTAGCTTCAGTGATATAAACAGGTCTAGAGCTACAGACACTATACCAGCAATTCTTATGATTAGGGATGAAGTACATGGTAGAAAACCAGTATATGTGTTATAGGCTAATGAGTTTGTCTGTCTAAACTACTTTGGTGTGTGATGAGTCATACTTATTAAATATCAGTAAAACATAACCCAAAACAATTAATAGCTCTTACCCTATCTTTTACTTTTTTGTCAGAACATATATATATATATATATATATATATATATATATATATATATATATATATATATGAATCATGCATTAATATATCAATTACGGTTTATTAATGTTAATATACAGTTGCAGAAAGATCTGTATGTACAAATGCAAAGATCAAAGAAAAATAGAGAGTTACTGACTCTTCTTCAAGGTCCTGCTTGATGATGAAACAATTCATTGAGTTAAACATCTTGATGATGTATTTCTTGATTGCTGTTGTCAATATGAAATCACTACCAGTGCAGTTTCTAAGTGTGCACAGTCAAGGACTTGTTTTTTTTGTTTTTTTGAGAGGGTGGTGGTGGAGATAAGGATTTTGCCCTTTTTTCCATATTTCCTTGACAATGGACTTGGTGGTATGCATAAGTTATGGTGTGTAGGGGCCAAGTCCCTATAAAAACAATTACAAATGCCAGCATGGAGATGAGTTCCCTGGGCAGCTTAACTGGGAGAATCAGTTTGCCAACAGCTTGTGGCTCAGTTATTCATATGTGAACTGTTGTCAGAAGAGGCTCACTATTGAAATGTTGACTTTGTAATGCCAAGTGCAACAAGAGAGAGAAAAAAGACCGAAAAGGCAGGAGAAGTGTGAATTTCAAACATCTCACTTCTCCTTTAAACTTCTTTTTTGCAGGAAGGAGGGCGCATCCACTTCTCAAAAAAAAAAAAAAAAAAAATATATATATATATATATATATATATATATATATATATATATATATATATATATATATATATATATATATATATATATATAGATATATATATATATATATAAGTTGGTTGGCATTTAAAGGACATGCATAAATGGGCATGCCTTCGTTGAAGGTTGGATGTTGAGCTGGCACCTTGGCGTTCCTGAAAATCTACTGCCAATCATTAGCAGACTGGAGTTCTGCTGTGGTGACCCTTAACTGGGAAAAGCCGAAAGACAAACAACAACAATATATATATATATATATATATATATATATATATATATATATATATATATATATATATATATATATATATTAACTGCAAGATCTCCATTCATCAGAGAAAGGCAGTATTCCAATAAGTATCAATTTCAGACTTAATATACATAAGCTAGCTTTTTTCATTAATTCAGTATTAGCATTACTGGACTTTCTAAAGCAGGTCTCAACATTTCAAATTGTTTAAAATCAGAACATCTTTGAAAATCACACACATCCCTAGAACCTGAAAACCATTACTATGGAGAAGAGTGGCATTTAATAAGAGCCTACAATCAACTAACTTTGTACATATGTGTGTGTGCTTATTTGTGTATGTTTGTGACTATTACAACTATATATAGGATGACTGCTTAGAGTTGGTATAGTTGTGTGACTATGACTTTATGTTATGCAAGTTTGAGGTGTAGGGGTTAAGTCCATTCACTTGGTGGGCTGAGAGGACACAGCCCTTCACAAAAAAGCATTCTGTTTCTGAGTTTGATGTAAGATGCAGTTATGCACAGTTACTATGTTTTGTTGGTGTTGTGTGATTTAATGTGGAAGAGAAATGTGGGTTTAATTCCTTCTCTGATGAGATTATGCTCACTAATTTACAAGTGAGGTCTGTGGTGCACGACAGGCTTAGGTTCTGAGAATGAGTTAAGTGTTTGTGCAGTCACTGAATCTTAATATGCTAATTTTTATATATATATATATATATATATATATATATATATATATATATATATGTGTGTGTGTGTGTGTGTATGTCTCTACCTCATTTTATCGACGTGCCATATTATTGAATCTTGTTTTATTCACTCCATTTCAGCAAAAACTCATTATAGAATCTGCATTTAATTGACTTCTATTTCATCGAATATAACCTCCAAAAGTAGCACATGAACTGGTTTCTCTTTATTCAAACAAAGTTCAGCAAAACTGACCTCCATTAAATGAAGAGGTACCATTAAAAAAGAAGAGTAATAAGTGTCACATTTTAAGCACTGTTGCTATGGCAGTAATAAACTGTGCGCAACTGTAATCACATTTACTCTGTAAGATATCTTGAAATTACTGATGTCTCTGCATTAACTTCCTTTTCTGTGATGAAGGAGGACAAGAGGCATTCATCCATACCCCCATTTCATCTACCCTGTTCTGCTCATGAACAACAGAATGCATGACATTACATAAACTCTTCACTTTTCTGCACAACTTTTGAGAGAAATGGAAAAAGCACCCTTTAGGTACAGCTGCAATAACATTAAGTCATACACTTTTAACTGCTGGGATTTCAAAGTCACACAATGTGAACTTAACATTGCATTCCAGGTGATTATCATTAAGCAGGTCAACTATGCAATGCCACATGTAGTTATACTACTTTATTGACTTTTTACTCATAAAACAGAACAGTAATGGAAAAGACCTGTTATAAGCATTGTACAGTACAGTGGTGCAGTGGTTGGGTTATCACCTCCCAGCAAGAAGTTCTCTGGTTTGATTCTCAGCTGAGGTATCTCCTGTGTGGAGTCTACATGTCCTCCCTGCCTTCTTGTGGGCTTCCTCCATGTGCTCTGGTTAAAGATATGCATCTACAGTGTTTTTCCCTAGGCCTCTGCTGAAAATGTGCTTATTTTCTGGTAAACAAATGTTAAATAAATGAACAAAAGTAACTCCTGTAGTTTATGAGTCCATGTATTCGGTACAATGGTCTAAGTTGTCTATCTTTATTAATGTAAGTTCCGTTCATGAGCCATATCTTGGCATGGCTTAAATCAAATAAATTCTGCACTGTGCTTAACACTAACACCATATTTTTACAATATGAATCAGTTTAATTTCGTGTGAAGAAACTGCCCTATTTTAAAATGCTAGTTCTCAACCTGCACTTTTAAGAAATCTGCAGGTTAGGTTGCCTACTGTCACTAAACATACACATTTTCCTAACTCTGGTCACTCTCTGTAACTGTGCCCTTCTAGTGGGCAAAGAAGCTGCAAACTCAAGGAAGGTGGCCAGAAGAGCATTGTCCACTATCACATATGGCTTATCTCTGGATACAGCCACCCTTTTCTTCATATCAGTACAAATTTTATACTTCTCAACATCAGCTGAATCTGCAGGGTGACTATGACCTACTGATTTAATTAATTCCTCTCCATTAACTACAGAGGTTGTGACTGCTCTACATTTACATTTCACTGTCAACTCTATCTTACATGCCCAGTATTTCCTCTGTCTCGCTGTCTTTTCTAAGTTGTAGATGGAGTTCTCCACAACAAGGAATTCTTTGTGTCTTTGGGAAGTTAGCATTCCACAGACCTCTCCAACAGTAACAGAGGAGTATTCTGTTACATCCACCATTCTTGTAATTTGATTCGCTGTTCTTTAAAGGCAAAACATAGTCTTCTTTTTATACAGGTTCTAATTAACAGTAATAAAATGTGTGATTGATGAAATGGGAATCGATTAAATGCGGAATCGGTTTAATGAGTTTTTGGTGAAATAGAGTCAATAAAACTAAACTCGATAATCCATGTATATATATATATATATATATATATATATATATATATATATATATATATATATATATATATATATATATATATATATATATATATATATAGATAGATATATATAGATATATGTGTGTGTATATATATACACGCACACACACATATACGTGTGCACGCACATGCACACAATTAAATATATTGTCAAAATGAATATGGTCACTGGTTGCTGTCATTGAAAACATTTTTTGCTGGCACTACTAATAAAATGAATGCTTTGTCTTGTGGTGTTGTCAGATTCTATTTATTCCAACTGCAAGATAAGTGGAAGTGGTGAGTAATGCTGAATGTTTAGTTTTTTAATTAAAGTTTTTGACATTAGAGGTGTGTGTGTGTGTGTGTGTGTGTGTGTGTGTGTGTGTGTGTGTGTGTGTGTGTGTGTATGCTTGCTCAAGAGGTTTTGGGTTTGTATTTGAGTAATGGCTAGGTAAGGTAAAATATATCATGTTTTGTGTTTGTCATGGTGAATGTGCAGTGTGTATGCATGTATCTGTATCTGTCCTGTGTAGTGGTACTCCTAGGGAAAGAGTTTATTTTTTAGATTGAGTTTAGGGCCAGAAAAGGGGTAGAGTTAGGGCTAGCACACATAAGTGATGCATGTGGATGGAGCATTCTAAAGAATCTGTTGTTAGATGCTGAATTTTTGAAGCAAGTATTTTGTCATTCCAGTGGGTACATCATTCATGTCTGTTCCCACAGGAATTTATTTCCTCTGTAATGATGAACCTGGATTAGCATATCCATAGGATTCAGGGATTGACTCCATATATTTCTGAGGTGCCACTGAATCTTTCTGATATGAAGTCTTGCAAGAAAGGCTAAAAAATGCAGTAATTAAAACAAACCCTGCAAACATGGGATGGTCATACAGGAGCTCCACAGCTGCCAAATATTAAAATAAAATGACCATTTTGTGATTTGTTCAAATTTAAAATGCATTAAGCAAATTCATCCTCAAAGTGTAAAGGACTACATCAGAATCACACATCGTAAAAAAACACTCCTCTTAGATATACAAAACATTTATAAAACACATGATTCTAGGCTAATTAATTAGTTAATAAATAAATTAAGTAGACCATTGCATCATTAAAAAATATTTCCAACCAGTTCCCATTATTTAAGGTACAGTATCTAATTACAGTGAAAAAACAGTAAAATAGCACAAACAATTCAAGACTGGATATGATGACTGTATTAGGTGAATAAATACATCTTAAATGTGAACAATATATAAATAAGAAAATACCTTAAAACTGTATGTCATCATTTAAAACTTGAAATATGCAAAGAACACTTCCTACTCAGTTCTGCTAAACTATATAGAAACACATGCAACATAAAGAAAACATTCCCCAGGATTCATTAAGCTTGCGCCATGTGCTGGAGTAGCGTTGGTGATCTAGCGAGAAATATGGCTGTTGAGCAATTCAGGTAAGAGCTGTTTCCACGTGCACTACCAGCGTACACCAGAGCTGTGCAGCCCCAGCGCATGTATGCTAATTACCCCATGCGCAGCAGTGTAGCATGCAAATGAAGGTATATAGCGATTCATGAAGTTGTGCAGGCATAGCATAAGTATGTAGAAATGTAAACCAAAAAAAAACAGTTTACATGTTGTCAAACATAAAACTGGAGCCATGAAAGCGGACCAAACTTACATGTTATAATGTTAACATATGCCAATGGCTAAATATATAGCCAATGGCATAAAAGAACATGCACAACATATAAAAACTAACATTTAATTTCATGGCCACACCAATGCAAAGTAAAATCGCATTGAATCAGTGCACAAACGGGATCATAATGAAAATATATTTAGATGTCATAAAACTGTAATGTAACGCAATTCATGATATCCCCGTAATAGTCAATGGCACGCATGCTATACCACAATCATGGCGCAAGGGTTGCTAAGGGTCTGTGACAGTGTTCCATGCGGTAACTAGGAATTAGCAGTCAATGCCATTCAAATGAGTCAAGTAATACTGAATCACAAATGTCCCACCAGCATAAGGATGTACCACACGGTGTAGCATTACAACACCTAGGAGTTGCCTGGAGATAAACATGACATCAAGAGAGGGGTGTGCCACCATATCTCTAAGCACATTGGATCATTGCTAATCCATGTTGGGTGTTGCGAAGCAAAGCTGCAGGATAGGGGTGTGGAAGTAGCCATAGCTTTGCTTAGCTGAGAGCACACAAGGTAACCAGAAGTTCATGTAAACGTGGATGAAAACGCGCACAAATCCCGGTAAATGGATGTGCGCGGCACGCACCACAGCTGAAACAGGAAGGATACGGGAAGACAATAAGGAAATGCTGCAGCATGGTAATTGGAGTACAAATGATTAATTAACACCTAGAAACTTACAGTGGACCACAGACAACAGCTAACAAGCCTGCTAGCATGTACCTGCAGAACAGGAAAGAGGAGGTGCCGTATAGCAAAGAAAAGAGAACTGTCACAGCAGAACAAAACAAACTTGCTGTAGATCAGCTACGTAACACATTTCTCAACACAATCCGGGGTTGTGGAAGCACAAAACAAGAAAGGCAGCAGCTGGATGCATGCCTGACAATGGGAGGTGAATTGGGTTGAAAATAGAAGTAAAGGGCAATAGATGAATCATGGCAGACAAGCGTAAGTCAACATCAAAGGCCCCACAATAGCAGTACCTGCTGTAAAACCAATAATTAAGATACCCTGCAGCTGGAATAGCACAAACACACCCAATTACACCAGCATCATCCATTGCACAATATTTGCCATAGTTTTCACACCAGCATGTGCTGGAGACTGACGGTGGTGTGGAGGATGATGCTGACAACCATCTCAGGCACCGGAGGAGGAGACGAGTGTTCAGACACAGGGTGGACAGGCCAACTGGGGATATCATGGGATCTCCACAGGCATCAGCATCCAGGACTCCACCAGTTCCTCTGGATGCCATGTTACCACATGCCAATGAGCACATACATTTCTCCTGAACACAGTCCATCAACTGCCAGGTCGTGTGCAATGCCCAGAGCATTATCATGGATGGCTATCACATCTGGCATGCCTCACAGCTGTATCAGGTATTTGCCAGGGGGGATATCCCATATGGCCACCTGGTGGGGGATGCTGGCTATGCACTGGAACTGTGGATGATGACACCCATCAGAAATTCACCCACAGCCAAGCAAGAATGCCATAATGAGGCACACGCAGAAACCAGAATCATCATAGAGCGCATGTTTGGGATGCTGAAATCACAGTTCCGTTGCTTGGACATATCTGGTGGAGCCTTGCAGTAGTCTCCAGGAACGTGTGCCCCCATCTTCATAGTATGTGCCATGCTACACAATATGATCCTGTGGAAACAGCTGCAGCAGGGACAGAATGGTGAAGGCCCTCACAGCCCACCACCATTGCCAAGGGATCCACAGGCACAGGGGGGCTCAGACCATGATCACCCTGTGCTAGCCCCAGTAGGCAGATGGAGGCGTGCCCAGTATGCCCATGCCTTGGCAAAGAGGGAACGTATAGCACACACACTGACAGTGTAGGCACTCATGGACTGACACCCTTCTCCACCTGCACACACAACAAACATGGATGGCACACACACATGACCACCTGTAAATTGTCATGTATAGGTGGTCTACTGTGTGCATCCTACATAGGTAGCCCTCAACTATTGTACACACAACCACCATTGGCACAAGGTAAGTCAATACCTGAACAGTATATTAAACTATCAACATGTGTCCATACTGTATGTACAGGTTCATAGATACATAGGTAGGTACATGCCCAACCACCGAGGCCACTCATAAGCATAGGCAAAACATGTCTGCTGTCGCCACCCCATCGATCAACTAACTGTCCCTCTGTGGATCAGAGCCACTTGTGGGATCCCTGGGGTGTAGCTACTGTTCACCACAAACTCTGCAAGGATTCCCCGGAGTGTTAGTGAGGGGTTTTGTATAATGTAATCAGGGATGTGTTTTCAAATAATGGAGAGTATCCCTGACAGGAATCTTCACAGATGTGTACATGTTACATAGTATACCTTAAACACAGTTTGCATACATAGGTAGTTCTCCACAGAATAATAAACATGTGGAACACACAACTGCTGAAATGTGCGTTCATCACCCTTGCACTACCAGTGCATGCTCTGAGAGGTAAGCTATCACAGCCAGGATTAGAACACACAACCATGTACACATTCATCACAATAACATACCACTAAGCTACCTAAGATGTACCAATGGCAGTCATGTATACTGACAGGATAAAACACAAAAGGTAGGAATGTGTTGAAATAGGACAGACCGGCATGTAAACAATGAAAGGTGTATGATATATATATTATATATATATATATATATATATATATATATATATATATATATATACATACACACACACACATCATATATATATATATATATATATATATATATATATATATATATAGAGAGAGAGAGAGAGAGAGAGAGAGAGAGATATGTCAATATATGGGGATATACAAATATATGTAGATATATAGATAGGTTAACAACATCTACATAACCATGGAGGTACATATAAATGGGACACCTACCACATACTGACTGCTTTACATAACGACGCACGTAATCTCAAGGCTTAAAGTCCGAAAGAACACAGTACCGAAACACCAGATGCACGAGGTGTAATCTCACGATGTTAATGGACAGTTAGTCAGTGCTTCTGGTGATGTGCTTTGGGTAGGTTACTGTGTGTACGTGTGTTTCTTAGGGCTGTAGTGTGTGTAAGTGTGTGTTCTGTGTGTGGCATGTGTTGTTGGGGGACTGTAATGTGTGGTTGTGTGTTAATTTTGTGCATCTGTTTGCATGACCTTGGATGTAGACTATTAAAGTAGGGGGTGGTGTGTGGGGCGCAGACACCTACATGGGATGTGTAGGGGGGTTTGGCCACCTGCTCATACATAGTGTAGGATGGTTTGTTTGGATGTGTTGGGTAGCAGTGTGTCTGTGTGTGCATGTGTGTGTTCCATGTTCATGTTACCTTCGCGAGTTACTGTCGATGTCGGTAATGTGGAGTATGGGAGTCTGTTCCCGGAACTGTGCGCATCGGAACACTGAGGTTTCGGGATTCCGTAGATGTCCCATATACAGCGGTTGACGTGTTCACATATGTGTATAACATAGATCATAGCATTCACACATTCCGCCACCACCAACCTTTCTGAACAAAGGATATGTAGAGCATATGCCTATACACCATTACAAATATGTACTATGGACATGAGCCAATGATAGTGTTACCACCTGTTCCACTTTGCAAGGGACACTCCCTCTTTGGGCAGTTGTGTCCTGACCAAATATATTAAACGTGCCAAATGTCCTGGGATTATAGGACATAATTATGTCCCATATGTACTGTAATAGTTGCATACAATAGTTATTTCTGTATCTAAACTACCTACATGGTACAGGAAACAGGATAAGTTACTAAACTGCTACAAGAATAAGCTTATAATTAGGCAAGAAAGGAAAGTTCTATCCCTTGTACAGATGGGTTTGTGACGGCCTGTAAAATCAGATCTGTGTCCCGAAAAGGACCCACTATGATCATATGGAAAGGTGGCAACCTTAGCCAAAGAGAGTCCGTCACCAACACAACTACGATGACTGCAAATACCTATGACAGAAATACACAGCTATCATGTAGTAACACTTTATTACATTCAGTTGTATTACCAAAGGGATTCAAGGACTAACATCACCTGCATGCTATACAGGAACCACATAACAGTGCCTTAATGAATCAGCCTGCAAATACCATTGTATTAGTCCACAAAAGGATAGGTGTTCAAATAGGGAAGGAACCCTCACGCACATAGCGATTATGTATAAAAGCAGTTCCTACACACCTGCATTTGCTAAGCACACCCACCAACATCACCCCCACACCCAAACATACTACAATACAAACTGTAATAACATCACAAATCATTCACACACTGTACGACATCTGCAGAAGCCTTAACATACCTTGTCAGAGACACACTAACATGGCCCTAAGTGAAATAGCGGCTGTTATACAATGGAACAGCTGCTGATGTAATAGGGTTTGTTTGCACTAATCCCATTTCAGAGGGTTGTGCGTACACCGTGATGTGTTAGCAATTAGTGAGTAACAGCACAGTATGCTACACTTGTACACCAAATCAAGGATGTCTGATGAGCACACTGTACACCACATAACAGTTCATGCATAGCCGTACGGCCTTGAGCTGGCCAAACATCCTTGCCAGACTTAAACAGAAGTATCAGGTACAAACAAACCCTGCATAAGTAGCACTGTTCCGAAATATAACAGCTGTACTCACATGTAGAACTAAATTGTATAGCCATTACACACAGTCCACGGGAGTCATGAAGCTAATATATGTCTGTGTGTCTCCATATAGCTGTGGAAATATATCGCTATAACACATGTAGGCCATCTCCCTCGAAAGTAAGGCAAATGGACAACACCCAAAAGGAGTACTCACTTATACACCACTGTTGCCATGGTATTGGCTAATGGAGTAGCTGCACAGCTGATGTGCATCCAATTAACTATTTTGGAACAGCAGTTGGTGGACAGGATACCACATGTTACCGATATGTAACTAGAAAAGGATATGTTATCACACATTCAAACCATCCGTATATACCAGTGGAACATTACAAATAACATTGAACCACAAACCGAAAAGGATTGAATCAACTGTTAATGATACATCGGGTTACTAATAAGGTATGTAGAACAGTTAGTATGTCTGTGTATGTAGTACTATTCTGTAGTATTTAAAGTGCACACAATCCATATAGTGGAAACAGTTATCTTGTAGTGATGTATTGATGAGCATAGTCATGCTTGTAGTATTTATGTGTACTGCTGTAAGTCACAAGGCAAGCACCACATACACCACAAGGGATGCTATATAAGGGCTTTGAACAGAAATCCTCCTCACCAGCCGACTTGAGTGGCAGGGTTGGTCAAACAAGTATGTGCTATAACAGGGGATAGTATATGTTGATATATTGTAACTGTAGCCATATGTATGGGTGTAATACAGAGAATAACATGTGGAAGGTTGGGCCACTGTGCAAGTATGTTTTGCATTGTGAGATATTGTGCCAATAACAGTGTAATGTATAGTATTGTAGGCAGATATGTATTACAAGCTACATAGCATTACTGTAATGGTAGGAAAACATTAGTTATGTCAACTGGCATTTACAATACACAATAACAGGATACATATGTCTTTTAGTTTATCAGCATGATAGCAAAGTAAAATGGAAGATATATTTAACTATCCATGCACATAAGACATGTAATAATGCAAAGGTAGGTACTAGGCTGTCTTACCAAGGGTATCTGTAAGCCTAGCTAGCGTGTGTTGTCTTTCGCCACCCCCATAGGTTGGTTCCTTGTGCCTCTTAATGGCAGAGCCAATTGTGCCTCTGTCCAGCAGAGCCATTGCAGTGATCCCCGGGTACATGTCTGTCTCCCATCCACACGTCAAGGTTTCCCTTGAAGAGTGCTCATGAGGGGCCCTGCCTGATTACATTGGAATCATGTTCCAAAGCATAGGGAGTGTCCGGGTCAGGAATCTATCCATTCAACACATCCTACTGATCATTGTGGTTAGGTGTATATCCCTAGAGTATGTGGCTCTCAGGGGCTTCTGTTTAGGTGGGGCATATCCAGCAATACAGGGTTGGACATGGGCCTTGTATGTCAAGCAGAGATCACCTGTGGGTATGCGGTATGCAACTGAGTACAGCTGGAGTTTCATAGGTTGGTCTGCATAAGTCATCTGTTTGAGGTCAGTAATCCTCTTGGTGTGGTACTGGTGTGGTCTTCCAAGCTGCTGCAGTTGTCTTGTAAGGTATATCCCAAATGGGGTGTTGTATCCTTTAATGGGTCTGATATGACATGTGTAGAGTCACAATGGCCCCTCTGATCTGGATGCGAACCCATTAGAGATTGGGGGGGGCCATGTAGAAGGATATTCTAACCACCTTGCCATTATGGGTATCGAAGGAGAGATTGATATCTACTGGTGTTTCCGGATCCCATATTACCTTTTTTGTATGTAGGGGACTAGCACCTATGTGGTAGTCCATGGATAATTAGTTATATCCAAAGGGGATGACTATGCACTTTTAGGCATTTAGCTTGACGCCATGATATTAACACCAGGTATCCATCTCAGTGCGACCCTTCCAGAGGGTGTCTGTAACAGCTGGGGAAACAATTATGTCCCCTAGTTTGCAGTAGTCTGCAAACCTTTTCAGCCAAAGCCCTCCTGTGCTTGTCTGTATGTCAGAGAAGTATATACCGAACATGAGGGGTCCTAGGACTGAGCCCTGGGGGACAGCAGTTGTAACTGGTATACAGTCGGACCTAGGGTATGCAACTCCTACTGTGTGTGTTTTGTCTGTGAGCCACTTTGCAAACCATCACATGATGTAGGGGTTAATGTTCAGGCGGATGGGTATGTTGATAATACCAGAAGGAGGAATGGTGTTGAAAGCCTATGAGAGATCTAGGTAGGCTGTGCGGACCTCCTTACCCTCATCTAATGCCTTGGTAACTGTCTCTAAGAAGCCCACCAGGTTTAGGAGGCATGGTCTGGCCTTAACAATGCCAAATAGGGAGGGGTCAAAGGTTGGGAGGTACCCAATGTCTCTGTGACAGTGATCCATGATGTGCAACATAGCCTTGCAGACCAGGCTAGTCAGGCCTATAGGGAAATAGGTCCCGTGATCTGTTGTGGCACCACCTTTGTGGAGTGGGATAACTGTTGCTGTGCGCCATTTAGGGGGCACTATGCCCGATGTGAGGCTATTATTGAACATGGTGCATAGGTGAGGAGACAGTACGATCCGAAGTTCATGTAAAATGCAGCCTGAGATGTTGTCCAGTCCCATGGATGCTGTGATATTGCCTTCAGAGTGTGCAGCTTTGAGAGGGATCTGCCAGTATGTCGCCAATATCAATTGTTTCTGTAATGTTCATGCTGTTTTGGTGTAACTCAGAGCAGATCTGGTTGTTGACATCGAGGCTCTGTGGTTGTTGTTGGTATTAGTTGCATTATAGTTTTCGTAGCTACCTTTGGAGGATCGTATAAGGGATCTCACCTACTTACTGAGGCTGGCCAGGGATCTCCTCCATGCATGGTATTGTACTCTCGTTTACAGCAGTGCCTTCCTCCTGTAGTACAATATGTTTATGGCAGGGGGCCACCAGATTGGTTTAGTTAGTTATGAGTATAGCATCCTGGTTCTGTTTCGGATAGCACAAGCCATGCACTCCTGCAAGTGCTTATAGAGTGCATTTGTGTAGGATTCAGCAGTTGTAACAGTACTGTCCATCTGCATGGGTGTCATGACGTCCACCACGTCTGCCTTAAGAAGCATGTAGTTGGCCTTGTAGACATATTATACTGTGGTTTGCTTAATGGGGGGTAGGTGCGGGATGTGGATATCAATGGTGTTCAGCACATGGTCTGATCGGACCAACGAGGAGTTGGCTTCATGTGTGGAGCACCAGTCACTCATGTTGGTAATGACTAGGTCTAGGATATTGCTGTCCCTGGTGGGTGTGTGGATATGTTGAGTCAGGGCATTGGTGTTTATGAATTCCAGAAACCATTGAGCTAATGTGTTGGTACACGAGTAGTTTTCCCAGTTAATGGTGGGGTAGATACAGCGAGGCTTATGTGATGAGTGTGGTGTTGTGCGACTGTGTACATTCTCCACATGACAGTCAGGGTCAGGCTTGGTTGGAGAGACCTTTACCTCCAGTTTGGCTAGATGAGTGTATCTCTCACAGGTTGTTGTGTTGGGTGGTAGGCAGAGAGGCTTGTCTGTGTACATGAGGCAATGTGTACATTGCCTCAGGATGTCCAAATTCATCAGATAGACAGGTGAGAACACTGGCAGTTGACTCTTGGACATGCCTGAATATAGAACTACATTCACCTAGATAAGTGAGGCAAGTGAGTACAACAGCTACATTACTCTACACAAGTGAGAAAAGTATGCACAAAACCTGTTCACTCTTACCTGTAGGTGATGTGGAAGACTGAGTGCTATAGTAATCATTAGCTTACGTACTGTTTACAAGTCCTGAACAAGTGTTTAGCATGAATAAGCAATCCAGATAGGGTCTTGGATAATATAAAAACATGGCCACCTCCCCCCAACAGGTACACAAGCATATATCCATGTACACCACAGGGCCCCTGTACCCACAACTATGCAGGTACAAGCTGAACTCAGTCTGCATGGGACCTGCCCAGATCACAGGTTGTATCATACACATATGGCAAAACAAGATGCTCTCCACGTACACATCATGTAAAACATAGCTCCATGTCAGGTTGTGTACACACTGAATGGTGCACACCAACAGGTATCACAACCCAACAAAGGGGGAGACACCACTGATAATGGGAAGTACTGCACTACTATCCTGCTGAGTCTGGTCTGGAAGGCCATGAACCTTGATAACTTAAGTGATGTCAGCAGTACAGATGTCGATGACAGTATGGTTGATGTCACACTGCATATCATAACCTTGCCAGGTCATAGGACATCATCAACCATACTGTGTACCACCTACACTTGGTATACTAGATGTACATTCCTATGTTACAGGAGTGTTTAGCAACAAGACTGCTGGCAGAAACAACACTACAGAAGGTGTCTGAATAATATGTGATCGTCACACCAGTGGCAGCTACAGTATGCAGGGTTAATGAATTCTATTCCCCCTCATTGTAGTTCATGCCTCACAGACAAACAGAAGGCATCTGCCTATTGAAGTATGCAAATGACTATGACCTAGGTGCAATAGCTGACTCACATTGTCACCCCTATGTTAATAACCCTGTACCCATGAACTGCCACCTAGGCAGCGGTCATTATAATGGACACTTGTGTGTGAGGGATGCAGCTGGGCAGTTGTCTTTCCTGTGATAGCTATGTCACCACACCTGTCAGGGAGTCATATGTGGCAACCCTAATAATAACAGGGTGCCATTCATGAATATAGTGATCATTGTCCAGTCATACAGACCACTCAAATGGCCCATATCACATCACATATTTCCTTTAAGGGGTATTGGCCATGTGCAGATGGCCTACACCAGCCTTCCCATTCCCCATCTCCACTATGTAGCATGATACATACCCTGAATAAATCCATGTCCAACCCAGTGATGTCAAACATGCTACATGTACTCATCCTGATCTCGAACACATACTTCATGGACATCCACCTATCACATGCTGGACAGATCGTTGTCCCATACACTTGACATAGTCCTGCCATACTATGCATTCCTGTCCGTCAAAGCTGCACATCGCTCTCTTTTCAGACATGGTGTGATGACCACATGGTAACGCATGGTATATGTATCATTAACCCTGTGGATCAGTAATGTGGCACTGCTCCACCTGGCCCCACAGACCCGCCTGTCGGCTACTGCCAGGTAACGTTTCATCCTAGATGCATACATGGCCTATGGCATATAGCCCACTAGTTGACTTTGACTGTACATGCCATAGTTGATATCCATCCCTGCAAATACCATCTGGCTAGCCAGTGTCCAATGTGTATCACATGTGCAACACAGGTGATACATGGCAGGATGTTGAATCGCTGTACAGTGCCATGTAGATGTATATGGCAGAACACATACATGTAAAACCTTATGTGATCATGTCTGCAGGGTCACAGGTCATGTCTGTTAAGTCAGTGTAAGTCCTTATATGTGACATATACACTGCATCAAGGTCAGCTGCATTAATGTGGACACATTCAGCCATGTGCTGATAGGTAGGAACACCAGTACAGGCAAACAGACATGCCCACATCAAGACAGCAACCACATGGAGTATGAGCAATGTAATCAGGTGACACACACACACATATATGGTGATAATATCCACTCAACATTGAGTGTCACATGTGTGTGACACAAACATGTCAGTGTCATGTAGGTTTGCAAATACAACTATTTAAACTGAAGTAATGCAATACACATGTATGTTCAGCTGTAGCTCTGTATGTCTCTGAGGTACTGTGACCTGTCTCCATCATTATGTCTTTCAGGTATGCAGCATGCAAGGCTTCCCCCCTTTTACATGCTTGGAGGATGAGGCCCTCATCCCATACCTACTCGATAATCATGACATCCTGTTCAGCCATGTGCCACAGGATGCACAGCAGCAGGATGCCCTGTGGATGGAACTTCGCAGGAGTGTTAATGATATGGGTGGCCACAACCGCACATACCAGCAGGTGTGCAGACACTGTACAGACCTCATTAGATGGGAAAAACAGGGTGCAAATGCAATCGCCAGGGAACAAGGTGCAACAGGTGGTCGACCATCAACCCAGCCCCCACTCACACTTACCAAGGAGCTACTGGCCAACCTGGGGGCACCTGCAGAACCACATCCACAAGCCTTAGCCAGTATTGTGGAGGTGGGTGTCTTTCAACCACTGAGCATGGAGTTAACTGGTAAGTCAGTACTGCACCTATAACAACTATATTCCATATAGCTTCATATGTCACTGTATAATATGTAATGTAACATCATATGCAAAGCATGCATACACACATATATAGTATACTACTCTGTGTATACACACATGTGCATATACCATGGTATAGTCTAATGTACTGGTGTATGTGTTATGCACATTGCTCCCTGTAGCCTTTATACAGGGGTGGATTATGCTCATACTGCTGTGTTACTCCTATTTAGGTACCTCTGGCATTCCGCATCAACAGCAGCCCGTTGCAGTTGAGAGTGTTATTTATCAAGAAACATAATGCACAAATCTATCTGCCATGTGGCCATTCACAACATGTACACATAATGTATCGTCCTGTCACAATAAACATGTCGGACTTGCAATGCATCATAATGACTATCCATGTGCCACACTTGCAAACTATGTGAATCATCTCACCGATATGAATCCTCACAAACTTTATTGCTAGATGTGTTGACAGCTCTGCATACAATGGTGGAGGTGCTATTCACTTTAGGAACGTACAACAGATGTGATCTACACATGTGGTGAATACAAACAGTACTACACAGTGGCCTGGAGTATGGGCAGCACACAGATTTCACCGGTGTGGATCATAGCCTTGCTATGAATGTCACACAATGTGATGTGCTATCTTGACATGTCCATGACATCTATTGGCCTGGCTGCTACACTGCCTACCTAACCTGAAAACATATCCCACATACCACCCTTTATCTGCATAACTCTGTTGTCAGTGGAGCATATATGTCATATGGGACAACACAGACATGTGAAATAGATGCCCATCACTATAATTTGGACAACACATGTACACACATGGCCATGGAGAATGGCCAGAGACATGGAGCAACACACACAGTAGAAGTGTTGTGCTTGTGTGTACACCCTGTCGTACAATGGCTACACATGGTTCGGCCATGGCTTTTGTATAATGGTCATAATGAAGATGTGGAAAGCTAGACATCCTACAGGCCTGTGCACATCTTGGGTAGGCATAACATCAATCCACCACATAGGATGTGTTGAACATCTTGAGGGTGTTGCAACATGACAGCAGTTACCTGTACAGTATCCACATCAGGCCACAGATACAGTACAATCCCGTTGCTGGTGATGGACATCAATGTCATACTAGCTCCTCATGTGTGTGTGTGTGTGTGTGTGTGTGTGTGTGTGTGTGTGTGTGTGTGTGTGTGTGTGTGTGTGTGTGGTACACAGATGTCATGTGGGACATAGTGTACTGACGTGTTCGCCATGGCTGCCCATAGTTGCCAGGCTGTAGCAATATGGTTGCAGATGTGCAGGGGTGTCACCTGTATACCCATCAGTGACTTGTGTCACAACTTACACATCATGGTTTAGTGTATATACACCTCAGTGACGTGGGTCACATTCCACAGTATATATGTATTGTATTGGAACACAGTCATGGCTATGAACCCTGTCTGTAACTCATACTGTATAGCACTAGAGACTCCTCATGATTCCCTGCAATGGCCATGCACATCAGCTAAATTTGCAGTATATCTGTAGGGTGGACAGACAACACTGAAATGGTACACCATTGCCCCACTGTATATTTGACAGGACTCCATTGTGTTAAACATGTATGCATGTCATTGCACACGTCAGCAGATCACATGTCATACTACATGTGATTATCAAGGTCATATGCCACACATCAGGCAGGTGTACTGTTAACCTGTGCTGGTCCACATGGTGTAACACAGGGATGTATGCTAACCACTACTATGATTGTATAATTTGTATGCTGTCTGCTATCACACATGCATGCTGTGTGCAACCTAGGGATGTATGATAACTACCACTACTATTGTCTGCGCTGCATGCCGTCTGCCGTATCACATGCATGTTGTATGCCTTCTGTCATATCACATGCGTGTGTGTGTGTGTGTGTGTGTGTGTGTGTGTGTGTGTGTGTGTGTGTGTGTGTGTGTGTGTGTGTGTGTGTGTGTGTGTGTGTCTATTGTATAGATTGTAATGTACAGTTCTTGTCTGACCTCACAGGTGATGTAGGTGCATTGCCCTCCTGTGGTACATCAGATGTTAGTGTCCCCACAGACTCTAGCAGTGATGATGAACATATGATTGGGTCACAGGCAGAGTTGTCAGGGGCTGAAAATGTGCCATTGGTTGCCATTCCATCTATATCCACCTCATCCCCGCACACAGATCCCATACCTGCACATACCCCATCACCAGTGGCCATAGAGGAAGAACAGTTGGCGCATGGTAGCTTATAACAGGAAAGTGTGGAAAGTGTGCCTGCACACTATGGTGTCAGCCAAACTACTGGTGGTGCCCCACACAGGCACGTGGCCAGTGCTGCTCATAGGAGGACCTCTGGCCAACATGGTCCTGCACAACAGAGCACAGCAGCTGGTGTCCCCAGACACATGTTTCAGGCTGTAATGGAGGTACAGGCATGTGCTGAATGGTGTAACAGAGAAGATCAGAGGCTAGAGAGTGCTGCTGTCTGTTCTTTAAACAACAGCATCCAGGCAATGGTAAATGCTCAACAGCAGATTGCTGATGCTTTGGATAGATGGGTGACATGGTTGGAGTCCTTGACCATGGCATGACAATCCGCAAACGTGAGCTGTCTGTGTTGGAACATCTGGTAGGAGTGAGGCATCGGGCATGTGGACATAGGCCTGCTACATCACCTGTGTCAGGTCTACGCGTACGAGCTACCTCACATGCCCGCTCCCATAGTGGCGGTAGCAGCAGCAGTGCATCTGGTGCTGTGCTGTCCACACCATGACACATCAGGCCACGTGCACTTGACCCAGGACGGTCCCAACAGGGACACGGTTCCAGTAGACTAGTGACATCAGACAGTACCCAATCTGCACCTCTGTCTGGTAGTGCCCGTGCAACCCCTGGCAGGCACAGGTCATATGTCCGTGGCCGGACACCATGAACTGTAGTACCTCACCTGTACAGTCTGCAGCTGTCAATAATATCCCTGTGTAGGTCAGACACATGGGAGAACTGTGTGCAGACATACACACACACACTGGACACATATATAGGGCACCACAACACACACATGCATAACATCCACACACGCCCAATTAGATCAAAGGCCTAAACCCACACACATGATGTCATCCAATGGTGCAGCCTAGGCCTCTGGTAAACATTAACACCCTGTGCATATGATGATGCTTGTGCCGCATCCCTGACATCCACACCATCAGTGCAGGGATATGCTCATATGGTCTGATGCACAGGGTGAACAGACTAGGACGATATGTGTAGTTTACAAATGTTGAGGACTGTTGACAGTGAGCAGATATACCATGTAGTACAGGTGTACAATACTATTAACAGTATGTGTCTTGTGTAACAACAGTAAATGCATGTTGGTCATGTTGTTCTGCTGTCCTTCTTCAGGTCTAATTGCATGTGTCGGTGGATGTCAGTGTTTGCAGTTAAGTGTCCCATATGTCAATGTGGACTACTCACAGGTATGTATGAATATACCAGCATGCACCGTGTAGCTGCCACATATCAGTGAGAATGTCCCAGGTTACAAACACGTCTACCATTCCAAGAGCATGATAGCTGTGTATTAAGCTACTGTGGCCACAGACGTGACATCCATAAAGGGTGACATCACAGGTACAGCTACATGGAGTATTGAGGTAAGAGAATGGTCTAGCTGATTACAAGGGTAGAGGCCAGTGGGAAGTGTGATGACTCAATGGAAATCAGTAATACACGTTCCCCTGACAGGATGCCAACACACAACTGCATCCACACACTCAGGTATTGACACACATGTATTCAGTGACACTGTAACACACACACACACACACACACACACACACACACACACACACACACACACACACACACACACACACACACACACACACACTCATGGCTTCACTGACACAGCAACACACACTCGCACACAGTTGCTACTGGTGGGATGAGGACCCCTGTCTATGTGCAAATCATCATTACAGTACTGTGCACCTACATGATGTGCCACAAAGAATACACATGTACAGGTAGTCAGTACGGCTAGGGATAGTTGAATGCATCGCCTGGATGGTGGGAGGGGTCCTATCAGTTCAGTATGGTAACATACATCCTCACCCCAGGGACCAGTCAGCCCTACATACACACACTGTGGCATTCAGTAATTAATACACCTATGTCATGCACATACAGATACCTCACATGTGAGATACACGCCCCTGCCTGTGTCCTGCTTTATACATTTCAGTCGGTACAGATGTGTACACTAGTGTACAGGAGAGTGAGTAACAATTGAGATGCATTCCCCACAATACATGACAAATATGGACACACACGCAACCACACATGCCAGGACTGTGAATCTCAGACCTGCCTAGCTCATGTTATATATATCAGATGTACAGCAGTATTGCACACGTTACAAACTGTACTGATGCTTCCTGTGACAACAGTGCTGATATATGCACTAGGGATGTCATATCTATTAACAGGTGTCAAGTGATTTACCTTCGCTATCACCCTGACCTCTGTCTAAGTTGTGTGTTATGTCCTTCAATTAATGAAGCCATTGCTTACTGGTTACACAAGGTGTTATAGGACCACTTGTGACACACATGTGAGCTGTCCACAGTAAACATCCATCTGCAAAGATGCCCTGCCACTTAGTTGTTTCAACACATCTGTCCATACCTGTGGTACATCTTTCTGTACATTCAGCATATCACCACATACAGCTGGCAATGTTGAGGCTGTATTGCAGCTGCATGATGTACTAGAATACACGCCACCTGCATACATCAGCAACTGCACACGCATGTTATCTGAATACACAACACTACGTGTACAGGTGTGTTGGTCCTACAATCTTTGGTCATGTTTGTAGGCATTGCAATTGGCGGATATGTGTAATAACATACATGACACATGGACTGTTGTATGATACCATGGGTGACCAGTACAGAGGGGATGTTACCTCTGTCAACATTGATATCACACCTTATGTACTGTTAGCATTCAACAGCCATGCACCTACATTCCATGTGCATGTGTGTAATGGCTGTAGCCACCTGTTTGCACAAAGGACTACAACAGCTATGTTATTTACAGGTATGTTGTGTGTGTGGCATGTACATATCCAGGGCAGGTACATGTATGTCATATCCATGCATGAGGGTGTGTACTGGTGTACAACAACATACATCTGCTAATGGTGGACAGTACTGAAGGCCCTTGGTATGTGTACAGCTAACCTGGTCACAGACAGTGGTATCATTGCATTGCATAACACATGATGCAACTGTGTCAGTACATGTATACTGTCTACAGTTGATGTAGAGCTTAGTACAGTACACAGGTCAAGGGTCACATGATGGCATACTCGTCTGTCATACAACATGTATGGTTGTGTGGTGGTGGTCTGAGGGCATGGTGTTGTCTGCAGTTTACAGCCTAGAATGCAGCATGTGACACTGTGTCCTGCACATGGCTCATCTGTGATGCCTTTCATGGGGGGACTGGTCAGTACATGTGAGTGACCTTAATATATGTGGGTACACCACCTGGAGCGGTCCTTACCTGTGTTATGGACCACATGTCTGGTTCTGAGGTATATGGTGGTAGTGCTAGGTTCTGAGGTATATTGTGGTAGTGCTATTGTGCACTACAGAGACATCAGCCAGGTGTTCCTCACTGCACAGATGTCAGTACTCCCCATTGTTGGATCTACAGTGGCTAGCTGTGAATATGGGCGCTACACATCTAGCACTGGTTAGCATACGAAAACAATGCAGTTGTCCTGTAGGTGTATGGGAGTTAACCTGTGTTTAGGACATTTGCCTTGGAATGGCACTGTGTGGGCGGATACGACTTGGGTAATATCCACACTCCCTTGTATCATGGATGCATGTGATATGTGACAAAGGCCTGCCTACTGTCAGCCATGTCATCCCAGAATGACAGCTGATTTGTTAAAGACCGGTGTCAAATATATGTAGAGCAGCGTTCCCGCTAACAATGACAACTATCAACACCAGAGCCCGTTACAATGTGTTATTTATGTCTACCTGTAATAGCTTAGCCACTGTGGCCCTTCGTGTTTAGCATCAGAGTGCATCCCAGTCAGCCCTGTGCTACTAGGAGTATGAGCATGCCCAGTATATCCTTGTGTAGATGAAAACATAGTAGTGCATTCCTGCCAGCTCTGTGCTACTAAGTGTGTGAGCACGCCCCCTGTGCTACCAAGTGTATGAGCATGCCCAGTATATCCTTGTGTAGATGGACACATAGTGCATTCCGAACAGCGCTATGCTACTAAGTGTATGAGCATGCCCAGTATATCCTTGTGAAGATGGACACAGTGCGTTCCGAACAGCCCTGTGCTACTGAGTGTGTGAGCATGCCCAGTGACACCTTGTGTTGGTTATGTGCCTATGTGTATGGGCATGGCCATTGTAACCCTGTATAGTGGTAGTAGTCGTCCATTCCACAGATGGGCATACTCCAGGTCAGGATGGATTCATACTTTAAACACACAGGTTCACAGGTATGTACATCTTAACTGCCAGCATCCCTGTTGATGTCCGCATTCCCAGACGGTCATAATGACAGCCTTGACATGTGTAGTCTGTGTGGCGCGATTCGTATATATGTAGTATTGTAATAGTAATCTGTAAATAGGCAGGTGTTCCATACCCGACATTGGCGTGTGTGTGTATGTCTGTCCCCATTTGCTGGTGGACTCTAAATTGCTTTTAGACTGGCCACACTCTATACATTTCTTATACCCACTGTTAGCAAGGCCAATGATGTCACCCATCTACAAATACACCTCTGGGAGGGCTGTGTCCCAGTAATCTCGGTAGCACGTTCTGTAACTGTGTAATGTTGTAGTGTAATAAAGTAGTTAGGTCAGTGTTCTACTCCCCCACTTGCCGTGTGTGTGTGTGCGTGTGTGTGTGTGTGTGTGTGTGTGTGTGTGTGTGTGTGTGTCTCCCTGTTTGCCTGAGGACTGAGTAATACCTTTATACTGCTCACAGTCCATACATTTCTTATACCCACCATTAGCAAGGCCGATGATGTCACCCATCTACAAATGCACCTCTGGGAGTGCTGTGTCCCAGTAATCTCGGTAGCGCGTTCTATAACTGCGTAATGCTGTAGTGTAATAAAGTAGTTAGGTCGGTGTTCTAGTCCCACACTTGGCGTGTGTATGTGTATGTGTGTCTCCCCGTTTGCCTGAGGACTGAGTAATACCTTTATACTGCTCACACTCCATGCATTTCTTATACCCATCGTTAGCAAGGCAGATGATGTCACCCATCCACAAATACACCTCTGGGAGTGCTGTGTTCCAGTAATCTCAGTAGCGTGTTCTGTACCTGCGTAATGCTGAAGTGTAGTAAAGTAGTTAGGTCGGTGTTCTAATCCCAGACATGCCAAGTGTGTGTGTGTGTGTGTGTGTGTGTGTGTGTGTGTCTGCCTGCATGAGACAGGTGCAGTGCTTTGTAGTATTTGCTGTAGGGCATGCCCTAAATGCGTGTTGCTGCAGTGTGATATGGTAGGGGTTTGTATACAGGACATGGCAAGTGTGTGTTTGTCTGTCAGAGCCTGTGTAGAGGTGGCCATGATTGTCTTACCATTGGACATGTTTGGGAGCGGGTTTTGTAGTTTTCCTAAATAGTATCCGTCTTATGACATATTGGCCACCTCTAGAAGTACAGCTGTCAGTCAGCCACGGCACTGAGTTGGCAAGCCATACCCATACATCTGGCAAAAGGGCTGGTGAACTAAGTATGCAGCCCTACTAGCACCCGGTATATGTCCCGCACCCATGTGCCATGCACATGCAACCTTGCCTAGGATATCCCACTATGTTGCTAGTAACATGCACATTGAGGACAGATTGTAGGCATGGTGTGACCACAGTGGCCTGCAGAGGACATGGCACCCTGTACAGAGGTACAATTGGCACATATATGCAGACATTGTGCCTTCACTATGTTCCACACTGAATGGCTGCAACATATGTGGTGCCATCATATGTGATCCACTAAGGCCAGACAATCCTGTACACATGTGCCCTGTATGGACCCATGCCACTGACACCATGGAATACCTGTCCATTCTATACATGCAGGTGCAGGGCCGACCTGCTCACTGTAAGCAGGTTTCGCCACACCAGGCCAGTATTGGCATATCGGGGTATAACAGGCTGTGTACACTACATGTGTCTGCCAAACCAGGTACACCTGTACATGTCACTGTACAGTATTGTGGGACATGCACATCCCAGGCAATGTCCATGTGAAGGACTATCAAACACAGACATGACATGCATTGCAAAGCTATGGCCCTACACATTGGTAACCAGGATATCAGGCGAGATATTGCAGTACCCATCTATGTGGGACATTGCAGACACTACACCCCTGCACTGCACACCATTCTCGGGTGATGCAATGGCAAGGATTACCCCTCATCCAGCCTTGTACAGCCATCTTGCACAGCCAAACACTACACACCCATGGAACAATGCAAACCTGCATGACAGTACTGGCACCCTGTGTCTGCATGTGGGTTGTGATGCTCACAACCACAGCCACTCCCAGTGTAAACCTCATTGGCATACCAACAGTTGTCAAGCACTTTCACATGGCCTATCCATTGAACCTCCAGATATCCCCTGTGGTGCATGTGGTCCTGTGCATTACTGCGGTGTGGCAAACTAAGTAGTTACATTGTGTATTTGCTGCCCTGGCAAAGGTGAAAATGCATGTCCATTAGAGTGTTTTTGTGGTGACAATGGCATCTGTTCACGTGGACTGACGTGTGCCACACCTAATGTATGTCTACTATATCTGTTGCAGATGGCACTCACTCACCTACACACATGTTCTTACAGCACTGCAATATGGTGCCTCTGTGGCACATGTAGTAACGTCATGCACATGTAAAAGTAATGAGTAGTCAGGAGTTTGACCTTGTACTATTCAGCGTGTGGCAGATTATGGTGAAGTCTCCAAGCCCTTCCCTGGTGTACATTGCCTGTCCCGCACACACACTCTCTGGTAGATGTGAAGGTGTACACCTGCACAGCAGCAGCATGTGTATTGTAACAGATGGAAATGCTCAAGTGATGGCCTCTGCACCTATTGCAGTCCTCCTCTAGCTGATTGCATGTGTACAACTGTGAAGGTGTTCCCATAGACATCCGCATGATTAACACAGTACACTGTCTAGGGAAAGATGTTATTATCTGGCCATGACAGTCGCTGTGAGTGGTACCTGGATGTGGTGTTCTGACATGGCATTGCAGATGATATCTGGATGTACCTCAATCATTTTCAACTGTGGGAAATAGCCTAATGACAGGAGGGTGATGTGCCACACATGACTACAGCATGTAAGTGTAGCTATGCTGCATTGAGACTACTGCCTGTTTGACATGTGTGTGGTAATGGCTATTCTGCATGTTAAAATACAGACATGACAGTACTCTGTTCATGAGGGAACCTATCTGTAGGGCCATCTGTGAACAGGTCAGTGTGTACTACCATTTGTCTCCTGTGTTACACACTGAACACACTTCTGTGCACTGCAGAAGCATGGTGTGGGGATTGCAGACAGTACATGATGATTGGGATGTGTTACTGCCATCGCATCCCTGACTGGACATGTGTCACATGAGACAGTGGTACGACTGACACTGCGTGGAATTCCCAGTGACAAGCCAATGATGGGCAACTGTTCATAGCTGCAGTCACACCTCTTCTACACATTGTAAAGTTGCCATGTGGTATATATGCATGTGTTGTGCTCCCTCTGCAAATGTATACAATCTGTTGGGTTGCTGGTGATATCTATGCATGCTGTCATAGGTAATCCTGTATGCTGTTGTCTATCACTAAGCCATATGTGGGTTTAAAACACAACACCATAGGCCAAATGGGTTGGTAGGTCCCGGCAGATCCTCCTGTCCCACTTCAGTTGACCATGGCACTGGGCACACGCACATCTGGGGCCCAGCCATTAACATCGACCTCTGTTGGCTATGCATCACCTTCTGGTGGCTCCACCACTGAGGATGGAACATGTCCCCCTTGGGAGCGGGACCAGACAGGTACATATCTGCTGTTGTGCGGTCCCAGACATGTTTCTTAGTTGGCTTCCTAAGGGGTTACAAAGCCAGATATGCCAGTTCAAGCGCGGAGTGTCACATTTACAGGGTGATGCTGCCTGTCCTGGACAGCCCACAGCACTGCCTCCTTTGCAACTGTGTAGGTGCAGTGGCAGTTGCCCATGGCTGGAGACCTCTGTCCCACTGTTCCCATGGACCTTTGAATGCCAAAGACCCATCCCCATCCAGGGTGTATCCTCCCCACATGTGTCATATACCAACCCTGTATGCTGTCATTTCTGTGCTCCTACCTAACCTCCACAGCCATACCTACACTCCTTCCCCAACATCTGACCCTCACCTATGGGCACATAAGGCCATTCAGCTCCTAGGACACCATCTGCCCTATACATAGCTGTCCATTACACACACGTGCCCACTGGACACATGAAACATTTGTAATATGCATCATAACATACTACTGTTATCCTCACCACTGTCCCTCAAGCGCACATTCTTGTTATGCACATCACTCCTACATGGTTCAGGTACACATGAGGAGGATGACCCCATTGTACACAAAACATTACCGGTCCCTCTACGGTTACCCCATTTACCTTTATCATGATGATGATGTTGCACATTGCAGGGGTACTATTCACACATAATGATTGGACAGGTGCTGCTGTGTTAATGTACATTACATTCACAGAGTGATGTATACGGCCAATGTACAACTATTGTCTGTCTGAGGGTGTCTTGTGATCACATAGAGCAACACCACTACATATTACAGGCATTGCTGGTGTTTCCCATTTCATTCATTTGTAATGCTTTGTTGCTACATGGCATGTCCCTGATACATCTCTATATATGTATGTAGCTATATGCTGGACATAAACTCACATGTACTTCTACATGATGGGATACATTCCTATACTGTTGAATGACTGTGCTGTATGATATCCTCTGGTTACAGACTCTTACGCTAGATTAGCCTCTACATTGCTTAGCCAATCCAATACTCGCATACTGGTAGCTAAACACGCTTACACCCGCTCGTTTTCGCACTTGCTAATGCACCAGCATTGGTGCTTGCATCTGTCACTTACACCCCTCTGTGTTAACGAGAACCACAATATTACCTTGTGATGCCTATTACATCATACTACATGACTCCAGTATCGAGATTGGCCACCCATTAGGCGACGGCATCGCGTTCAGCTGTTCGGAATCTGTGGCCTGTCCAGTGACACAATCATATGTGTGTGTACCTCATACAATGTGCTCCCACCTTGTGATGCCTATTATATCGGAATACATGAATACAGTATCGGAAATGGCTGCCTATTAGGCGATGGCATGGCATTCATCTGTACGGAATCAGCAGCCTGTCCAGTGAATTAATCATATTTGTGTGTTCCACATACACTCTGCTCCCATCTGGCCAATACATGGGAATCAAGACCCTGCATTACAAACTAGTAGTTGGGTTGAGGTAGCCACATCCGTCAGACAGGTCATGCTACAGCATACCTATTATAGGTTTGCCACCTTCTCAATTGGCCAAGGTAGGACTTTAGGGTAACCACCTGTCCCACTTCTATATATATATATATATATATATATAACAGCACTAACTATTACAGGGATATCTACACATAAAAAAAAAAGGTTGGGAGGGTGGCCTAATGGTTAAGGTGCTTGCCTTACAAACACAAGGTGCAGGGTTTAAGTCTCACAAGGGATAATTGGCTAGGCTTATCAATGGCTCGCAAGGGCGGTTAGCCTAGTACTAACCTATGAACTTTACAAGGGACAGTGTGAAAATAATCAAGACATAACACATGTCCAGATTACAGGACATTATTATATTCTACGTTTCATTAATGATTGCATACAACAGTTATTTTATATATGACACTTCTATATGTTATGTGAAGTAACATAAGAAATTCAAATGCAACTAGATTAAGCTTTTATTTGTGCAAATAAGTGTAATCCTGTACTATGCACAGCTGTAGGAATGTTTAGTCCTGGAATGTCTGACATTTCTACAGAATATGTCCCACTCTGGCCATTTAAAAAGGTGGCAATCCTATAGGACCTGTATGTACAGACGTCAGACTTTACAGGGCAACACACCCACAGCCAGTATAAAGGGGTGTACTTCACTGTTTTACCTAAATAAAAGGATACTCTTGTAGCATTATAGTTGCTTATGCTGTTACCTACAACATTTAAGTGTTTCAGAGGAACATAATTGTTTTATACTACTATTGCAGACAGTATAGGTAGTCTTTGCCCTAAATGACTGGACATTTGCCTTAATTACAGTTATTATGCAGGACACAACTGCCCACAGGGGAGTGTCCCCCGCAAAGGTGGACAGGTGGTAACCCCATACCTTTTATTCTATCAATCTTCTAAGGTAGTCGGCGGAACATGTGCTTTCTCTCACTATCAGACCTCTCATACGAATAGGGAAGAATAAACACTGAATCAGGGACACTGCATAACAACCTCAGGGGCACATTTAGAAGGTTGGTGCTATTAACCTGACACATTGACGGATACAGAGCACAAATGTATTCATACACATTTTCTGAGGTGCATGCAGTTTACTACTCCTACATGTTGTCATTATTCATTACGTGTATTCCGCCACCTTTCCTCCTAATATCACTAGTTCTAGGATGGTTTAGTTAAGACTGTGTTAGGATTCTGATTCGTAATCATGGACGTCCCTGGTAATCGGAGACAGTTCAATGATATGGTCCCTATGTATTCCCCCAGTGGTTTATGGACTGTCCAGTAAATGTGCTCTTATAGATTGGGAGGTATGGGCATCTGCTATACCCACATCGGAATATTACTTACACCCATGGGGCGGTCCTAATACATGTCTGCCAGCCAACACATGCTTGCCTAGCCCCATAATCGCATACCCATAGTTCCCACACCTGCCTCTACTCTACAGCACTCATCCTTACTGTGGGCCCAGGTGGACGCAGGTCAGATATGAACACACCCCTACACACTGCCCACTCTCTCTGTGTCGGGACACATGTCATACATTGTGTCAACCCATGTGGTAACAGGCTTACACAACCTATTGTTCTGTGTGCAACTACATCATGGTCATAATGGCGTTCCTCTATTGGTTGAAAGGTACCAAATTTTCGGTGTCACGGAAGGGACGTCGCTGTCCATAATTAAAGTGTAGACCTTGTAGATCTCTCTCACTGGTAGTTTCCTGATGGTGGTCTGGGAACCAGTGTTGTATGTACCTTTATTGCGTGTCTGTATGTCTCACCGGCCTAGCTGGGGTGGGTGATAAGTAGACGTTTGTTGAGTGGACTGCCCACAGACATGTGCCCAGTCTAAACATGTTACCCATAACTGCTGTAACATAACCTAGGTATATACATGTGTATATTTACTGTAACATATATATATATATATATATATATATATATATATATATATATCTATTTGCATTAATATATCCAGACATATCTGCGTATGTATTCATATATGTATATTCATATCTTGCTGTTTTATATATATATATATATATATATATATATATATATATATATATATATATATATATATATATATATGTATTTATATATGGTTATATATATATTATATATATGTACATCAGTGTGTCAATACATTCCCCGCTCATATGCACTTACACATGCGTAATGGTGTTTATAAGCTTCACCAGCATACTAGTGCCTTATTCATTATAACGCCGACACACTCCAGTTATCTTGTAATCAGTATGTAGCACGTTATACAGTGGACAGATGTCGCTATATGTTCATGTAGGGATTACCGATGGTAATTGGAATGAGATAGTGTAATTCGACCCATCCCTCCTCTGCACAGACTAGTATTTCATGTACTGTCGATGTTTGTATGGATACATTCCTATTATTTATGTCAACAAATGGAACGCACGTGTTACAGAATTTGTACGTCAACATATATTGTTGTCTGCATGTGAGTATGCATATATACCTATTACGACCTAGCTGACCTCCATGGGGCAGTCCATTAGAACTGGCCCATCTGACCCTGGCACGCCTGGATACATAATTGCATACCCATAGTTCCTCCACCCCACCCATGTTAAATTTACAGGCGTAATATCCATTATCCACTTGTCATCGCAGCCATGACACACCTTTACACATTTCCCTCTCCAGAGGTTTTGGGGCCCTACACACATTCTGTCCCACCTCGTGTATTCACAGGGTCTCCCACCATGAATATTTGCACATACATGCCTTTCCTGGTGTTATGGCATACAGCCGTTTGCTCTTTCCAATTTTTGGAGGTCCCAGCATGGGACTACATTCCGCCTGTGTGTACAGTAGACCTGGCACTTTAACGATGTTACTCCCAGTGGTAATACCCTGCCTGTGGTGTGAATAGTGGTGCTCTGCTCACTCCTGGGCAGCTTATTATGAAATACGCTGAAAGCACTTTACAATACCAACATTGCTCTTGATTCCCTTCACATCCCTTGTGTATGCTTTACTGTTACAACGTCTATTCTTTATATAAATATATATATAGATATATATATATATATATATATATATATATATATATATATATATATTTCTCATGTATGTAGATATATATCTATACACACATATATGAGTGTTTGTATATATATATATATATATATATATATATATATATATATATATATATGTTACATCTGTACATACAAACATACATTTCCTATGCTAGGAGCCACTTACACCCGCGCAGGCGCACTCGCCTATGCTTACTGTGCGTTACATATGTTTACTGTCTCTTATTTATGCTTATTTTTGCCTTATACATTATGACAATACCAGTTTGATTGAAAGGAACTGGTTAATAGTCCCATGCGATACACACGTTCACCTTTACATGTTTAAATGTCGGCTTTACAGCAGAGCAGCATTAATTCCACAAGGAAAATGATATGTGCTATTGTCGGCCTTGAACCGTGAATGCCTTTTCGTTAGGCGGATGCTCTAACCATTACACTATTGGTGTTCTGCCTCATTTATATGTATGCCCATGGTGAATAGTTACCTGAACACACACCTCATCACTTCACTTACACAGCAAGCATCCATTTACCTGTTGGGAAAAACGCACTACTACACATGTGTCATTCCCTATTCCCTACTGCTCTGGACTCGTGCCGCATGTTGACTCACTCCGAGGATATTCAGATCTCTACAGCCTATAGTCCTGGCACATATGTGTGTTCGATTGTCAGGGTGTTCATATGGTCTTCCGGGTTTAAACTTGTCCGACTGGGGACCAGGACTGCCCTGTACCTAGTTGAAAGTCAGACTTAGCAAGGGCAGATCGTTTGTTCCACTTTTAGCGTTCTACCTGTGGTTGGGGATGCAGAGGTGTGCTCACCGATGGCCAACCCGGGGATTTCCTATATTGTGACCACGTTCATTCTTCATATATATATATATATATATATATATATATATATATATATATATATATATATATATATGTGTGTGTGTGTGTGTGTGTGTGTGTGTGTGTGTGTGTGTGTGTGTGTGTGTGTGTGTGTGTATATCGGTCTGTACATACACATGCATATACACCTACATGCTCATTTACATTTCCCTTACCGTTGAATCACCGCCACCTACCGTTGCGCATACACACTTGCATATCCACTTATAGGTTCATAGGTTCATAGGTTGGTACTGAGCTATCTGCCCGAAGGCATATATTAGCCCAGCCACGTTGTGCGGTATTCATCACCCTTTTAGTAGTTCCCTAGACCCTTGTACTAGCAGCTAGTACCCTTGGCCCCTATCTAGTAGTGCTGTTGATGTGATCCCCGGTGTGAACTTTCTGTTACCCATCCACTCATCAAGGTTCCTCTTGAAGAGTGATAGTGAGGGGCTCTGTCTTATGTAGATTGGGACCCTGTTCCATAGTAAGGGAAGTCTCTGAAGGAATCTATCCTCCAGCATGTTCTATTCATTGTTGTGTTGAGGTTTATATCCCTAGAGCATGTAGCTCGAGTAGATTTGGTTTTGCTAAGATGGAGCATGTTCAACAATTCTGGGTTGGACATGGCTCTGTACGCTAGACAGAGATCGCCTCTGAGAAAGCGGTATGCAACAGAGAACAGTCTTAGCTTTTTCAATCATGCTGCATAGGGCAACTGTTTGAGGCCAGTAATTCTCTTGGTTAGGTACCTCTGTGGTCTCTCCAGCTGCTGGAGATGTCTAGCCAGGTACATTCCAATTGGTGCATTGTACTCAATAATGGGTCTGATGAGGGAAGAGTAGAGGGGCACCATTACATCCTTAGATCTTGATGCGAACCCTTTCATGATCAGATGGGTCACATAGAAGGATTTTCTAACCACTTTGGCAACATGGTTATCAAAGGAAAGCTGGCTATCTACTTGGGTCCCTAGATCCTTTATTTCTTCTTCAGATTTCAGGGGATTACCTCCTATGTTGTAGTTTGTGGGTATTCTGTTTTTTCCAAAGGGGATTACTACACATTTTTTTGCATTTAGCTTGAGACCATGGCTTTGACACCATGCATCAGTCTCATTTAGGCCCTTCTGGAGGATCTCCATGTCAGCCGGAGACTTTATTATAGCACCCAGTTTGCAGTCGTCCGCAAACTTAATCAGCCATAGCCCTTCTGTGCTTGCCTGTACTTCTGAGAAGTATATGCCAAACAGGAGGGGCCCCAGGACAGAGCCCTGAGGCACACCACTCATTACTGGTCTGGATTCAGACATAGATCCCGCTACTCTTACTTTATGGGATCTGTCTGAGAGCCAGTTTACGAGCCATCTTGTGATGTAAGGGTTTATGCCCAGGCTAGTGAGCTTATCAATAATACCTGAATGGGGAATGGTGTCAAATGTTTTAGCAAGGTCAAGGTAAGACTTATGTCTTGGGTTGCCACCTTTTCATATGGCCAAAGCAGAGCATTTTCTGGACACACATCAGACTTTACAGGCCGACACATACCCATGGTCAGTACAAAGGTTAGAACTTTACTTATTTCCCTAAATTAACACTTATTTTTGTAGCGGTTTGTTTGCTTCACCTGTTTCTTGTAACTTTTAGTATTTTACATAAATAACTGTTTTATGCAACTGTTACATGATATATGGGACATATTTCCTACTATCACAGGACATTTGCCATTGTATTATATTTGGTCTGGATACAACTAACAAAAAAGGGACTGTCCCTCACAAGGTGGGGCAGGTGGTAACCCTACTTACGTCTGCTTTACAGTGCCTTAAGCACCCTATATCCGACTGCCACTATGCAAATGTGTAAGGTATATATTCCCGATAATGCACATGGGAAGACGTGCATCACAGTCAGATGTTTAATCCCGGGTCGTAGGTTCTGCAGGACCGGCTGGAGGCTGAGCAGTCTTGTGGACAGCTACTGCAAATACAACTTGTGTCCAGATGTATACAGGACTGGACATCGTGTTGTGACACCAAGGCTAATGTTTAGAACAGATACATATCCCATGAGGGATATCCAAAAATTGTGGGGACCAATGACCATCTTTGCTTTATGGCTGTAAGGTAGGGTTTACATGCAAGGGATATATAGTTTGCAATCCTGAGAATGCCTAGGGTGAGACTGCCTACTATATATGGGTAGGGGCCACTATATGCAGATATGGCCGCGCCTATCTAGCAGCCGGAGTATGGCTTGTTTTGGTGGACATTCAAGAAGGGGGGGGGTGTGCTGTGAAGGGGATGATGGCTATTCAATTATGTATCCAGGTGTGTTGGGGTTGGATGGCTCAGTTCAGGCCAGACCATTATGTGGGTATGTGCCATTAACATTTCTGTACATGTGCATTGCACATTTTAATGTTCACATGTTTGTGGGATTGTATTGCAGATGTGTATATTTGTTCTTTGGTTATCTTCCTGATTCACACACCGCTCCCTCGTAGTCCTCCAGTTCACCTCTTGTGCATCCAACTCAGTCTCCCATTGGTGATATATTACATTACCCGTCACCCTCCACCCCCATATTCCACAATCAACATTCATCCCTTCTCTAGTTGATGGTCCATGGCACAGTCAACAGAACACATTGCGTACACTAATTATCTCTGTGACCAATATGGTTGTGAGGTCTGCACTAACATTTCAGATCAACCACATGCTGTATGTCATGCACATAGGTACTTGCAAATACTTATCTTTCATGACATGGTAGGTAGACCCGGGTAATACCCGTTCATCTATGGGCCGTCCTGGCAAGGACATCTTTGAATGTGAATGGGCAGATATTGGGCGAATGCTCTGACCATTGGTAGGGTTGCCACCTTTTCATATGACCTAGATGGGGCATTTTTGTGGCACACATCTGAGTTTACAGGCCAACACATACCCATGGTCATTACAAAGGATAGTACTTTAGTTTCATGCCTACATGTAAGCTTTTATTGTTGTGGCGGTGTAGTTGCTTATTCTGTTTCGTTTACTTGCTTATTCTGTTTCTTGTAACATATAGGTATTTTATATATGGACATACGTACTGTATGGGACTATTTCATAACATATGGGACAAAATTATGCCCTACTATCACAGGACATTTCACATTTATTGTGAATTTGGTATGGACACACCTGCCTAGAGGGGGACTGTCCCTCACAATGTGGGACAGGTGGTAACCCATACCATTGGGCTAAGCTTGGCAATTGGCGATACGCTAACACGATGCGTTTCACTTCCACTTGGTATAACTAGCGACACTACAATGGAATACAGGCACGGGGTTTTACATATCTTTTCCACCAACAGATGCAAAACAACACCTGAATCAGACTATGAGACAGCAATCTGTCTCTGCTAGGTTAACCAGTCAGATAGTGAACAGGACTCGAACAAGTAGTTGAGCACAGTTTATTAAATAAAAATCAACACGAAATGTCTAAAAGACGTGGTAAGTGCTTTCATCTGCATTAGCAGACTTCATCAGACCATTATACAGCAGAAATAGAAACATATTTAACAACTTTTTGGCGCCAAATCCATTCAAAAATTTCAAACAGCTGATGTCAACTTAAAGTGCCAGTGCGTGTATTTTGTAAAGACACATGTTAAAATTCAATTATTCACAATAAAATCAATACATATCAATAAGTGCATAACCAACATGATAAACTCCACAACTAAAAACACATAAAAATAAGGTACATAATGATAATAATACCCACTACCATGAAATATATATGAAGATAAAAAATTGTATAAATTATTATATATAAAAAATATATATTGTAAAAATATATATATAAAAATATATGTGTTAAAAAATAAATACTAATGAAACTACTCTGCCTAGTAAATGACTAATATTCTACAAAAACAACACATATTTCACTAAGGGGAGCTTAAAACAAGAGGTGTAAAATGCTTACACTAAGTATGTCACTGAGATCACATGTCCTAAGATGTGCATAAAAAAAACATAAAAAATGCATAAATAGTTGCATAAAAAAATTGTTCACATCTAATGAAATAACACACGAAAGTAGAGCTTTAAAATCACCTCCTCGTTATGGCAAATCTAAAAACATGTGCGTCACCGTACTCTTTAATATGTCTATATAAGGCATTTTTGGTGTCTTGAACCTTAATCCTATACAGATGTTCATAAATTCGCTTCCTTAGTTGCCTTTCAGTTTTTCCAATATAGAATGCTGTACAGGACGCACATTTTGCAAGATATATTATATTAGTACTATGACAATTCCCTTTCTTAAACTTAATATAGGTCCTGTTTTTAGATTTGCCATAAATGATCAGGTAGTTAGGTCCCCACGAGGAGGTAATTTTAAAGCTCTCCTAGGAAAAAAGGAAAGTATGTGGCAGATGAAGACTAATGCCACAAAGTTTCCAGGTATTAATGATTTTATTTCAATCAAACCTTTATTGCAATTATTATAAGTTGAATGTTTTCATGTGTTATTTCATTAGATGTGAACAATTTTTTTATGCAACTATTTATGCATTTTTTATGTATTTTTTATGTACATCTTAGGACATGTGATCTCAGTGACATACTTAGTGTAAGCATTTTACACCTCTTGTTTTAAGCTCCCCTTAGTGAAATATGTGTTGTTTTTGTAGAATATTAGTCATTTACTAGGCAGAGTAGTTTCATTAGTATTTATTTTTTTAACACCTATATATTTTTTCAACACATATATATTTTTATATATATATTTTTACAATATATATTTTTTATATATAATAATTTATACAATTTTTTATCTTCATATATATTTCATGGTAGTGGATATTATTATCATTATGTACCTTATTTTTATGTGTTTTTAGTTGTGGAGTTTATCATGTTGATTATGCACTTATTGATATGTATTGATTTTATTGTGAATAATTGAATTTTAACATGTGTCTTTACAAAATACACGCACTGGCACTTAAGTTGACGTCAGCTGTTTGAAAGTTTTGAATGGATTTGGCGCCAAAAAGTTGTTAAATATGTTTCTATTTCTGCTGTATAATGGTCTGATGAAGTCTGCTAACGCAGATGAAAGCGCTTACCACGTCTTTTAGACATTTCATGTTGATTTTTATTTAATAAACTGTGCTCAACTCCTTGTTCGAGTCCTGTTCACTATCTGACTGGTTAACCTAGCAGAGACGGATTGCTGTCTCATAGTCTGATTCAGGTGTTGTTTTACATATCTTTGTTCGAGGGACAGGGACTCAATATTCAGCTACGTGCCTTTGTGTTTACTTCTTATTGTGGTGTTCGCAAGTTGTCTTGTATGCTTTGCATACATTTCAGTATCCATGGACACTGACAGGAGTGATTACTATTGGAGGCAGGCTGTACTAGTCAGCATTTTAGGTTGCGCGTATGCAGCCAACATGATCACGCCTCTGTGCAGAGCTTGGACATGCCCCCTACACTCATACTCGTTTCCTATGCACGTGGCCGTTACGGCAGCACTTCTTCATTAATATGCATGTGGTGCTGTTGAGCCATCTCTACGCCGCATGGTCAGCACAAGGCTAACGCCATCCTTGCGTCGAGCTTCATGAATCCCGGGGATTGTCTTTAAAAGTAACTGAATAAAAAAATATATAAAAAGTAAATATGACATTATAGCTCTAATTGTACCCTATCATTAGAGTTTTGCTGTCCTAACTTTTAAAACACTCATTATGGAAACACAATCATTATGTCCAGGTGTCTTATCTGCCAGTAGTCTGAGCACCCACTGTAATTCTCTGTATTCAACTAATGTCTCCCAGGGTCCTCTCCTAGGCTTTAAATGAACCTGTTCCAATACAGCAAATTTAAAATCATTGTGACTGAGGCATGCATATGAGTGTTTATATAAAGCATTATTTTCATTTCATTACCATCCCGTGTTTGCAGGGATGGTTTTGATTATTGTTTTTTTATCTCTGCTTTGCTGTTTGTGATTTACCAGACTAAGAAATGCAAAATATATGCATCCCAGATCGTACTTTCAGAAAATGTTTCTCTGTAATTATTTGTTTATGAGAATATTCATTTAGGACTGTTTGAATTTCTGCATGTTTGTTCTGAGTAGGGAAGATTTTCATTAACACTGAGTTTATTACTGTTCTTAGAAGGGCCATTGATTAAAAAATCAAAGAAGTCTTTTTAGTCATTTAATGTTATTAACAGAGATTAACAGAATATAGCTTCATGCTCTTTGGTTGTTGAACCAACAGCTTTATTGTGATATCACGGATGAATAATCAAAATAGCAGCCTTAATTTGCTGCCACTGTCAAATAATCATCTATATAGTTGAAAGTAGTTAAATTTTTCCTTCTGGGGTGTACAGATATTTAAAATACTCCAGGGGTATGAAGGCAGACACCCCATGTAGGAGGTGTGGGAGATTTGATTAAATGCAAGAATATTTCTTTTACTTTCTACTGATCATAGGTGTACTGGTGAACTTGAGCAGATAGCATTAAATTTAATAAAGTAGATCCATTTGAATAAGTTGATTGACAATATACATGGACAGTGCTTGTGCATCTAGGGTTTTCCTATGAGCGTCATTTGTAAATACAAACCTTTTAATGTCTTCATCTCTGTACTAGAGGTTTTGATTATAACTTTTGTCTGAAAAGATTTATCTCATCAAGGGTCCAAGATGGAAGTAAGCAATTTTCTGTTTGCTTGTTATTTTCGTAGCTTATTCATTGAGTCGTCTGTTGTAATATATGTTGCCTCATCCTGACATAAAGGTCCCTCACTCCAGCCATCTGCTATTTTCACCATTTGTGGGAAACAGTATTCTGTGGTTTTTCTAGTCCAAAAATATTTGCACCTGTTTGAAATTCAATCCATGAATTTTCAGTGAGAATGGGCCTAGATTTTAATCTCAGTAAGACTAAGCCGTTTCTACTTCCCTCGCAGTCATTGCTTATTCTTGTGAGATATACATACAATCCCATTGTTATTGTTAAGAAGATTAAGTATATAGAGATTGTGATATCTGTTGAGGTTTCCAAGTGTGCTGAGTTTAACCCTAAGGCTTAATTTAGGAAGTATCTCAGATACTGATCTTCTGGAAATTCCAATTGTTGTTGTACGTCCTGATTTAGATTCAAGTAGGATCATGGGATTATAAGAATTGCAAGGCAAATAATCCACCTTCTAGGGAGGTCCAAGCAAGTCAGGCCAGAAATGAATTCAGATATGTCAGTCCACTCAGCAGCATTAGTCATTAAAGATTTCAGGGTATCTCTCTGTTTAACATGTAAGGTCAGTTTATTCCAAAGAATGGGAAAGTTGCTGGGTAACAAATCTCTCCCTTCAGTGTGTTTTATATATACGTTGGTGGAGATCAAATTCCTTGGTTCTAGTATTCATCAATTTGTTTACTTGCTGAAATGCAATAAATATAGGATAACTCAGTCTTAAATGATCCACAATGCAAGACATAGATCTCCAAGTAAGATTCTGTATGACACTGAGTACAGAGGTAAGGCTTCACACCTATCTTCATAGCCATGATTTTTTACACACAGATTAGAGCAGAGTACAGAAGGGTGACAACTTATTTGGATCAAGAAGTGATAACTCTGGAAATAGGTTATGCTGAATAAAAGGATTTCCTCACTTCTAATGTTGCATGATACCTAAAGGGAAGGAGTTATCACGCAAATTGCCAGGATCCTTAACTATCATATCAATTTGGAGCAGAGTGCTGGAAATATTGTAGGTTGAAGATGAAAATGTTTTACAGAATGATACAATATTGCATTTTTTTGCATTTAATTTTATCCATTTGTTTAGTACACAACTTTTTTTTTAAGGATTAGTTCTTGTTGTAGTGATGCTGAATCCAAGAGTGATCAAACAGTAATGCATAGACTGGTAAACGTTACTAGGCAGAGGTCAGGGGTTACTGTTTGGAAGTCAGTAAAATATATGGCAAAAAGGAAGGATCTCAGAACTGGGTGATGCAGTACTTTCCTAGTTACTTCCTTGCCTACTACTGTGACTTCATGTGTCTTATGCTTTATCTGTCACACCATATAGGGTCAACATTTAGGCCTCTTAGTTTATTTACAATACCAGTATGGGAGAGGGTGCCAAAAACCTTGCCTAGATCCATACTTGTTGTGCGGAGTGACCACTATTTTCTGCATTTGTTTCTTTTTCAAAGAACTTTGCTGAAGGAAATAGACTTGAATGCCCTTTGTGAAAGTCAAACTGTTGATGGTTCAGGTGAATGAGATTTTTATTGCAGTTTAAGAAGTCAGACATGATGCATTCCATAACCCTGAGTTTAGACTATTTAGGATGATGGATCCATATTTCTTGGGCTCTGTGGTGCACCCCCCCCTCCCCCATGAAGGAGAAGCACAGCAGTCATTCTCCATACTTCAGGTACATATGCTGCAAAGGTTTACTATTGAAATGTTGCTGTGCAATTGCACGGCTATGAAGTATTCGGACAACAGATGTTCATATGCTTCATATGTTGGCAGGTTACATGAGTGAAGGTTATATTTGCGAATGGACTGTGCATTCACAAATATAATGTTTGCTCATGTAAAGGGATCACAGTACAGTGCGGTTAGGGAAATACATCCCTTTCCTCACTGTAGTGCGATCTCGGAGTTGGAATAATAAGTTGGGGGGTGTGGGGGTGCAGGAGGGCTTGCCCCCCTACATACATGGGAAGTTAGGTGTAGGGATTAGGGAGTTGAGGTAAGGGTGGTATTGTTGTTCATGCTGTAAAATGTTGTTGTTGACATTTTCGGCATTAACAGCTGTTTTTTGATAATAGGGCCATTCGAGTAGTTGTAGATTCAGTGAGAGACTTCGGTATTTAGTACCATTTTTATTGTGATTTTCGAGATATTGATAGTAAACCATGCTGCAAATACTTTTAGAGCATTTATGTTTTTATGAGCATATTTAGGACATGCTCTTTTAAGATCATATGGGTAAATAAGGGATTCAGGTATATGCAGAATTTTGATGGATAATTCTATGTTAAAGTCAGCACTAAGCCTATATATTATTTTATATTAGCTATGTGTTCAATATCTGAGTGGGTTGTGCTATTTTGGATTATTTCCTTAATATTATGATAAAACTTAAAAAAAAACTTGTACTTATTCTTGGCCTCAGATACTAGTTTATAGTTGTGTTCATGTTTGATCTTACTGATAGCAGTTTTTAATAAGTTACTTATTCCTTTGGTAAAGACTTTAATGTGGGTGGATTTGTACTAGGACTTTAGAAGTTGTCTTTCGTTTGTTATAGAGATTATTTATACTGGAGGTCCTTTGGGGTGGTTTGTTTTTGAATTTCTTACTATAATATCTTGAAACTTTTTCGGATGAGAATAGAATTCCATTGGTTAAGTAGCAGCTGCAACTGCATAACAACTAGTGATATTAAAAGTAAAGTTCAAGAGCTTATCATTTATTTATTTATTTATTTTACATTTGTTAACCGGGCTAGTCTAACTGGATATATTTCCATTTTCAGTAGAGGCCCGGGGAGAAAAGCTCCGGCAGTTATACAACTTAGAAAATCATCCACAGGGATTAAAATAAAAATAAAAATACAAGTAATAATGTTTAAAATTAAAAAGTATGCCTTGTAGGAAGTAGTAATAATATAGAGTAGGAATTGCTCTTTAGGCATATCAAATTAGGAACAACAGTTAGTAAGTCAAACAAGGAGTGAGCATGTAACAATCAATTTAGAGTATAAGTAGTTGAAGTAAGAGTAGTAGAAATAAGAAGTAGCAGGAGGTGAAATTAGAAAAAGAAGAAGAGAGGAAGAAGATTAGTCAGGATTGCTGCAGGGGCATAGCCAGTGAGAATTTAGGTGTTTTTTGAGGTTGTGTTTAAATAGAGGCAAGGAAGAAAGTAATGTTAGTTCATTAGGCAGTAGGTTCCAGATTTTTCCATCTGTGTTAGAAAAAAGAGAGTCTCTTCTTGAGATGTATCCATCAGCCTAAATAGTCTAAATCATAGACTTTGAGTTGAGCTGTTCCTTTCAAATTGTTGCTAATGCCAGATTTTTTCATTAGGGGATATTCAAGAGTTTTAAGAAGGTCACTAGTCTGTGGTGAGATTTAACCAGTGATATATATACGAAACAAGTGACATATCTGGAAGCTATGCTGGTAAGAATGAGGTCAAGAATTCTCCATCATCTAGTGAGTTCTTGTACAATATGTTGCAGAGAGCTATCATTATTTAGTTCAGAAACCTTTACTTTTACCAAACATTTGTGTTATAGATATAGCAGTTCATTGATGGATCATAAGAGGTCAGTAAAACCAAGGTAGATTGCATTAGTACAGGCATATACAATTAGGACAGTGAATAATAAGATAGTAGGTGCAACAGTAATAGCAGTAAAATTGTGGTTATCACACTGTAACTAAAGTGCAACTGATAGCAGCCCCCCACATGCAAGTTCAACTTATAACAGTAAGATAAATCTGGAACCTCAAGTGAACAATAAAAGGAAAAAATACATTTCTTAGATCATTTGAATGGGAATTTTCAACTGAATACCCTGCTTTTATTGGATAGCATCAGCTACAGCTGTGGTTCATGATGTGGATCTCATTGCTCTCTAGCCCAAAAGACAACGATGGCACACAAAGCAGAGAAATAATAGCAAATAAGAAAAACACAGTAACCAATCAGAAATCACCATGAAGTGAAATCAGCAGTGGTTAAACATCTAGAGCAGCATTAATTTCCCTCCTCTCAAAACATAACATCTTAGCAATTTTCAAAAATTGCCCCAAACACTTAGCAAGTTCAAATGTCTCCGAAATTAGTAGTAAAACAATAAAATGCGCAAAGTTGTTGTTGATAGTTTATAAATAACATAAAGAAAATTAGTACATCCCCATGTTGGAGGAACTAAGGAGAGAAAAACCCAGTTATAATCAGGTTAAATCAGGTGATTAGCAATGCTCAGTTGCACAGCAAAGAGTACTCCATGCATAAGGAGAGCAATGGTGTACAAAGTACAGCAATGCACAGCAAATGAGAAAAGGGCAGTAGTCAATTTGATATCATATAAAGTAGAGCCAGAAGTGACTAAACACCTAGAACAGTTATATTTTACCCTCTTTCACATTTCACAAGATAACTATTTAAAAATATTCATAAATGGCCTCCAGACACTTAATCGGTTCTGCCATCTCCAGAACTGGAGCAGTAAAATCAGTTCCTGAGAAGTTCTGTTTGTTGTCATTTGTGCTAGGGCATGTTTCAAAGTTTATCACAGATATAAAAAAATGAATGTCAGATTCCGTATGACAAGGCAAGTGTCTTCACATAAGTGAAATAATGCTTCCTTTTCTAGAGAAGGTTGGGACCACCCCAATCTAGTGCATTACAGTTTCTCTGCACTGAGATAGCAGAATAGTATGCATATTAGCAAAAAGCAAATATGGTTACCCTGTGAATTGTCAGTGATTATCAGTAATGCAAATAACTAAGGTAAAGATATCGTCTTACAGACTATGAGATCTAGGGTTTATGGAGTTATGGTATGACTGGTAATACCGTAAAGAACATTTAAGTGATTCTAGAATATCTAAAGCTACTCTACATTCACATCTAGAAAAGCCTCCATTAGGACTGAAAATAAAACACTGCCTTTGTGGAACTAGATAGAGGGCTATGATCTACATTTCTAATACTTGGGATTTTTGAAGTAAATCTATTAAGAAATGTGCTGCTGTTATAAATGCTGTCAATACTTCAGGCATAATACATTGGTGGCTATATCTTTAATTAAAGTTGTATTAGAAACATTATTTAAAAACATAAAAAATGGATACATACTTTAGTAGACTCAGTTATGGGAGAAGTAAGAAATGTTCAGTCATCTCTCATGGTAAGTTGAAACAGATTTATATCTTGTTGGATTTTACTGGAGGATCCACTAGCATATCTTAGAAAGGATGAGAGTAATTTCAAGTGTATTGTCTGGTATTGATACAGCCAAAAAATTTCACTCATTACATATGGAAGATTTTCACAACAGCTATAGATTATTTATCTTAAGTTACTCTATTAGTGCCAAAATTTACCCTCAACAATTAAAGCAAAAAGTAGGCTCTGTTAGATATGTTAACATTGTGAGATTAGACAGGTAACTTAGTATCCTATGGCAGGCGGTGCTCACAAGTCAGGATAATGTAGAAATATGTTAAAGAAAAAATAAAACAGGCTAACACTCCACGATGACAATGTTTGATTATTGAGTATCATTCTGTTAAATCAATGTATTGGTAACATGACCATCTATTGTACTAGAACTATAGTGTCACTGTGTTGGCCACCATATTTAAATTCTAAAAACAACTTGGACTTCCATAGGGAACTGTGATATTGATGACATGGTGAGCCCTCCCATGGTAGTGTTGCAGACATTATCAATGTGTTATTTGAATGCATTATGTCCACATTACCATATGAAAGGTGATATGCTGGCATCGGACATGAGCTGCCACCCCCACCAGTAGAACATCTGAAACCATGAACACGTGATGCCTATAACAACACTTACACATAAGCAAATAACCCTTTTGACATCTAAAGTGGTAGTCAACACTACATGTATACATCGTACCTTGTTGTCGAGGTTGCTGCAGTTGCAGCCCAGAGGAATAAGAAAGGAGAGATATACAAAAAAAGTATTTGTAAATAAGTCCTGTCACAAATGCAGTGCACTATACTACATCGAGTTGCACCAGGCAGTATCATCCTGGTGCATTCCCTTATGACACTTAAGTGGTCATTGCTAACTGTCAGATCCAGGCCACTCCCATGTATGACAGTCCACTCCTTTTTCCAAGACTGGAACAGCAGTTACTCATCCATCTCGCTGAGCTATTTGTGTTCTCATTGTCCATTCTCAGTGGTGGACATGTCACAAGCAATGTCCCATTCCTTGCCTTCACACACGGACATGTCACAAGCAATGTCCCATTCCTTGCCTTCACACACAGTGTAATGCAAATAGCACTTCACCACACCTACAGCAGAGACCTCTTATGGCCACTGACGACATTAATATCCTGCAATTCCCTGCCATGAGTGTGGAAGAGAGGTGAAGAAGAGAGTACAGGCAGGATGGAGTGGGTGGAGAAGAGTGTCAGGAGTGATTTGTGACAGACGAGTACCAATAAGAGTGAAAGGGAAGGTCTACAAGAGGGTAGTGAGACCAGCTATGTTATATGGGTTGGAGACAGTGGCATTGACAAAAAGGCAGGAGTCAAAGCTCGACGTGGCAGAGTTGAAGATGTTAAGATTTGCACTGGGTGTGACGAGGATGGACAGGATTAGGAATAAGTATATTAGAGGGTCAGCCCAGGTTGGAAGGTTTGGAGACAAAGCCAGAGAGGCAAGATTACGTTGGTTTGGACATGTGCTGAGGAGGGATGCAGAGTATATTGGGAAAAAGATGCTAAGGATGAAGCTGCCAGGTAACAGGAAAAGAGGAAGGCCTAAGATAAGGTTTATGGATGTGGTGAGAGAGGACATGCAGGTGGTTGGTGTGACAGGGCAAGATGCAGAGGACAGGAAGAAATGGAAACAGCTGATTTGCTGTGACAACCCCTAACAGGAGCAGCCAAAAGAAGAAGAAGTCCCTGCCATCACTGATCCCTTTTGATCTTTTCCACAGCAACTTTGTCCAGCATGAGACTTCAGTAACACTTTTATCTCTTGGTTGCAGAGCTTTTCCAGCTATTGTCTTTCTCAAAGGCCCACGATAAGCCCTCTGTACATGTGAGTTATACATGCCAGTGAATGAGTGGGTCAGTTAGTCAGTGGAAGTAGTTCCCCAGTGGCAGATGGTTCCTTTCTCCCATTCGGCAGCAGGTTAGCAGGTCCCTGTACTTCTCTGTATAACGCCATCCCCCATGTCATTCTGCTGTTAAGAGCATGGACCCTTACATCCCTTCATCATGCATCTGCAGATTGGCCCCATGGATTGATATACTCATTCTCCCCCTTACAATGCATTGTTATACCTACTCCTATTTACTAGGGTTTTTGTTTTCCTTTTTTCTGTCCTTCCTTGTGTGTCTGTTGCCTAAACTCACCACAAGTACCATCGATGGACATGATAGTGACATGTCATTATACTGTGTTTCCCCCTCACACATACCATAATTGTCAATTACATTGCTGAGGTACATTACCATGTGGGTTTCATGCCTTCAATATTTACATATCCATTTCCATAGAGTTAGTAGGTAAATTATAGTATTCCACATACTTCCATCCAAAGGTGTTCTCACACAAAATTGTGTTGATGCTTTATGTCATTCAAATAAGGACTTTGTAGTGCGGCAGTTAAACTAATGAGAAAGTTTAGTCTCACTGTGCCTTAATTGCATCCAGAATGCGATCAGCTATTCAGTCCAGCTGGCAAAAGCCTTGCTTAGTATGGCTGTAGTGAATCATGTGACCAGCATGCTCATGCACCCAGCTTTTGTAGACCACTGTGCTACAAAATTCTGGTAACATCCTATTGCTCCAGTATATTGTATATCACATGATATCTGAACATGCATCCATGTGCATAGGGCTTCAGGTAAACCAGTGTAGTGGTCATGGCTTCCTCCAGTGGTGTGAACTACAGGGCTCATGCATGGTGTACCAGGGAGAGAAAAATAGTCTTGTTCCTCTTGCAAAGGGATTTCTGTCAGTGCATGCTATGGCAGTATGATGGCCTCTATGCAATTCTGATACATAAAACTGGCTTGACAGGACAGTAAGCAATGTCATTGGCACCCATTCTGATGAGCAGTGCAGGGATCTGTACAGCAAACTGCAGTGATGTCAGACAGCAGTAGGAAGACTGGGAGAGGTAGAAGAACATGTATTTTAAGCATTTCTATTTCTCTTACTGCATTACTTAGTGCATCCATCAAATGAGGTGTGCATTTCTTTTACAATAGCTGAGGAGTGAGTGATGAACATGGCAGGATGTCAGACAATTGGGAGTGATTCTTATTTTTTAATTTCTCCAAGTATTTTGGGTTTTTAATACCATGATGGGAATGGACCCCATTCCTAAGGCACAGTACAATTAAAGTTCATGAAATTAGTATTGTGTCAGTCTTTTTTGTCAGCCAGAAGTGTTCTTTGCAGCACCCGCAATGTGCCCAGTAATGACTCCTTTTGCAATTCATATGGAGTTACATGTATTGGTAACATATCTAAATGCAATTGTAGAGTCTTTTTCATAAGACCAGTTGCCTCTACTACTATTGGAACTGTCTGGGTATCTTTCTTCCACATTGCTCTTGTTTCTGCCTGCAGATCCTGATATTTTATGACTTTGTGTCTCTCTGTACACAAGACACTGTAGTCACTGGGTGTGGCAATTTCAATGATCAATGCTTGTACGCAAGACACTGTAGTCACTGGGTGTGGCAATTTTAATAATCAATGCTTGTACCCAAGACACTGTAGTCACTGGGTGTGGCAATTTCAATGATCAATGCTACTCTTGTCTTCTTTTCCTGGACCACTATATCTGGTTTTCTAGCATCTATATTTTGAACTGTTGGGAATGGGTGATCCCATGTGATGTAGACTTCATCATTTTCTGTGATGCTTTGTGGCTCATGTTTCCAGTGTTTTTCAACCACTTCAGTACCATAACATTTGCACAATCCCCAGTGCAATAGTCTTGCCACATTATTATGCCTTTCAGTATACAGTCCTTCTGCCATTAGTATGTCACAACCAGCAATGAGGTGTGCAACTGTTTCCAATTCTGTTTTACAAATCCTGTATTTGTCTGTTTCTCCCACATGTTCAGTGGACTTTGTAAACCAACATGCATGTAGCCCACTATTTTGTGCCACCAATATTAACCTTTCATCTCTTGGTTTGAATTTGCCTCTCCTTAACCATTCCTGTGTTCAGTCCTGATCAACATGAGGTTCTTCCAGATGTCTTCTATACTTGCAACTATATTTATGCATTTTCCACACTTCTAGCCTTCTCATCTGGTCCTTCACCTTATACTCTTTCTTTTGTTTTTTGGCTCATTCAGTTGTTGCCTGATTTTAATCTACTTCTGGTTTGATTTCCATTCATGCCGACATGTTTCTTCTAGATTAAGCAGAGAAGTAATCTTAGATTTATTCTCCTCATGTTTCAAAACCTTCACTACGTTTGGGTCTTGTGAGGTCAGCAGATATCTGTGGAGTCCCATAATTTCAGATCTATACATGTAATTAATTTAAGGAGGTTCATCCCTCCCTCGGAACGAGGAATATATAATCTTCACATGCACTGATTTTTATAAATCATTTGGAAACATGAAGCATCCTTCTTGTTTTTTTCTGTCTAATCTATTCCATATGTTTTGGGGCCAGTCAATCACTCCAAAACTGTAAGTTAGAACAGGAAGAGCAAATTGATTTATAGCTTGAATTTTGTTCCTAGATGTCAATGCTGTTTTCAGTATTAATTTAAGTCTTCTAATGTATTCCTAATTGAGTTTTATTCTCATTTGTTCATGTTTTATTATTGATCTTCATCTTTTATTGTTGCTTGAACTGTGCCTGCCTTAGCAGTGACATCCAGCACAGGAGTCATCTGCCTATCTGTAGTACTATATTTCCATGGTGCCAGCTTGTGCTGTTCTTTCTCCTAGCAACCAGTTCTGTTGCAGTGGAAGGGTAACAAGGGTGTGGAAAAGGTGGAAGCCATCCTGGCTGCAAGGTGTTAGGAGTGTGATTATGAAATGCAGCTCCTGCATTCTTTTCTCTACTCTCATTTCTGAGAACACACAAAAAATAAACTTCAGTGCTTCAGTACTTTTTGTGTGATGATGTGCTGTATCAAATCATTTACTACCAAACATAGCAATCAGCTTTCTACAGTTAATAATAGAATAAGTCTTTTTTTTCTACTCTTTAATCTGTCTGGAGCTCCAGACTGAAGGAACTCAAACCTTTTTTCTAGTTGTTTTTGTTTTATCTCGTATAGGTTCATAGATAAGTATTAGGTTAACTGCCCTTGCTGGCCATTTTAAGCCTAGTCAGTTTTTCTTTTTGTGCTCAAAATAACCTCTCCCGTTTGGTTATAGACTGACTTTACCTATTAGATGGTCGATAATTGTATATTACCCCTAATGAGAATAACTGGGATAATATTTTATCATATATAATTTGAAGGAGCCCCATGCATGGGATAAAGCATTTAGGAGCCACCTCTGTCCATCCGTAGTACAGGGGGCAGTCCTGGGGTAAATTTTCTTTTTCCCATCAATAGATCCACATTACACTTGAGTATGGACAGCGATGAACTTTTTTTATGTGGATGGGAAGTCTTTTCCACAGTAGTGGTGTCATCTGCAAGATATTATCTGTACCTCCAAATTAGTCTGTTGATGATGCAGAACAGGTTAAAATCCCTTGACTGAGTCCATCAATAATGGGTCAGGGGACACCTTGCATGCCAGACACAGGTTTCCTCTTAGCAATCTGTAGGTTAGCAAGTGACAAGGCTTTGAGTTGGTCCATGTCGTGCATATTGTTTAGGTCTTGTATCCTTTTAGTAAGGTATCCCTGTGGGCATTCAGGTTGCTGCATGTGTCTGGGCAAATACAAAAGAGAACATTATTTATTTATTTTATTTTACATTTCTTAACTGGGAAATTCCGACTGGACCAGGTCCATTTTCAGCAGAGGCCCAGGGAGAAGAGCTCCGGCATCAAGTTACACAAATACAGTACATCCAGCATAATACACAAAACAGGTTACATAATGTATGCTGAGCATAGTAATATAACAAGAAATTAATAAAACACTCCAGGTAAAAGAAGATATAGAACATAGGTAAAAGACAAGGTCAGTTATAGTACATCCAGCATAATACACAAAACAGGTTTTATCATGTATGCTGAGCATAGTAATATGACAACAAGAAATTAATAAAACACTCCAGGTAAAAGAAGATATAGAACATAGGTAAAAAGACAATGTCAGTTATGCATTAGCAAGAGAAAAAAATATATCAAGTAAGATTCTACAGTTAAAAGTACCCTTTCAGATGACCAGGCCTACAGGGGATCTGAGATCCAGCATGTGATCAGAGAGGAGTTTAGGGAGTTAATAGTAGTATGGGTAGGGTTATGTGATGCAAGGCATAACCAGGTACTAAGAAGGTATGATTAGAGGTAGTTTTTGAATATGGATGTGGAAGGGGCAGTGGACACGGATGGGGAAGAGAGTTCCAATTTCTGGCAATGGTGTGGGAGTAGATAATTTTCCCTGCATTATTGTTAGCCTTGGTGATGGAGAGGAGAGATTTTTCACTGGATCTTAGGTACCGGTTTGCAGTATAGACAGTAAGTAGGTTGGATAATGAGGGTTTTTTCAGGATATTTGAGAATATTGTAGGCTGTACCCAGCTGGTGATGGTTAAATAGCTGTGTTAGCTCAAGCCATTTTAGTTATTTTAGTGCAGCACAGTGATGGGTTCTATAGGTTGAGTTAGTAGCAAACTTGGCTATTTTACTGTAGCATGATTCTAGTTTGTCTAGGTCACATTGTCTGATTTGGGTAAAGATTGGTGCTGCGTATTGAGAGGAGGTGGCTTTGTGCAAGAGTGACTCTTGATTTTTGTGAGAGAAAGGACTTAAGCCTGTATAGGGAGCCTAGTTTTTTGTGTATTAGTTTTATGGTATGTGAGATGTAAACATCAAAGTGGAGATCATTATCTATTTCAATGCCCAGAAGTTTGGTGTGGTTAGAAGGGAATATGGTGGTGCCATCCTTAGATGTTATGGTAAAGGAGATGTTTTTTTTTATCTGCTGGGGTAAATAGTAGCAATTTTCTCTTTTTGGGATTTAGAATTAGTTGGATACCCAATGTCCATTTTTCTACTGAGTTAAAGGTATCTTGAGTGAGTGTATGTAGGATGGTGGGAGATGAGGCGGAGCAGATCAGGGTTGAATCATCTGCATATTGTATGAGTGTGGCATGTTGTGCAGAGCTATTGAGTTATTTGTGAAAATAGAGAACAATAGCAGGCCCAGTATAGAGCCCTGTGGGACTCCTATGGTGGCTGGAAGTTGTGTAGATAGAGTTGCTTTCCACTGGACTGATTGTTGCCTGTCAGACAAGTAGCTTCTGAACTAGGCTATAGTAGAGGAGGTGAAGAATAATGATGTTAGTGGGTCTAGTAGAATGAAGTGGGAGACCATATCAAATGCTTTTGAGAGTTCTAGGAAAATGGATGTTACATATTTGTTATCATTCCTGTGAAGGTTTATGATTAGTGAAGGATAGAAGGGCTGTGGTAGTGCTGTGATGTGGACAGAAACCGTGTTGTGTGGTAGATAGTAGATTGTGTGTGTTAAGAAATGTCATCACTTGCAAGTAGATGCATTTTTCAAGAATTTTGGATAAGGGGCAAAGGATGGCAATAGGTCGGTAGTTGGAGAATTCACAAGAATTACCTCCTTTATGGAGAGGAATGATGTGAGATACTTTCCAGAGTTTGGGTATGTAGGATTCTAGTATGGAGCAGTTGATTAAGTTGGAGACAGGATATGATAGGAAGTCACTAGCTATTTTTAGGTATGCAGCAGGTATGTTATCAGCTGCCAGTGTGGTTGACTTTAGTTTTAGGAGGAGTTTTTTGATAGATGAGGTGGGCACTGGTGACAGGCTGAAAGAGGGGGTGATGTGGGATAGGTTAGGTTGTGATTAAGGTAGACTGTTTTTGGTTATTTGACCAGACTAAGATGGATTTAGTAAAATGGTTATTAAATTGAGAAGCTATGTCTAGGGTATTATTAGTAGAGCTGGGTGCTGGAGAAGTGGTTTTGGCTGGCTTTAGTAGGGAGTTAAAGGCATGCCAGAATTTTTGTGGATTATGTGAATATTTCCTTTGGACGCTAAGAAAATAGTTTTGTTTGTTTATTTTGGATTCAACCTTGGCCTTGTTTCTAAGCTGTTGTTAGTATTGCCTGGAGCTAGGGGTTTTGTCAGTTTTCCAGATTTTCCAGGCTTTATCTCTAGCTTTTAGTAAGGCTCTGGTGTCCCTATTTAGCCAGGGTGCGTTGTTGGCTTTAACTCTGATCTTTCTGCTGGGAGCTAGACTGTTAAGGATGTTAGAGAAGGTAGTATTGAAGTAGTCTACTGCCTGATTTAACCCAAGTGTTCATAGTGGTTCCCAGTTGCAGTGGCTTCAGACAGTACTTAGGTATTGTGTGGTAACATACAAATTTGTAGACTACTGGTTTGGGGTGATTGAAGTGTTTGTGGAGTAGGAAGGTGGGGAGATTATCACTTAGGTCATCTGAGAGACAGCCTACTGTACAGTTTTGTTTGGGATAGTTGGTTAGTGTCCAATCCAGTATGGATTCTTTCTTTGTTTTCTCATCTATTCTAGTTGGTTTTTCAATTAGTTGAGAGAACACATATAAATTGATATGTGTAGAGGGACTGCTGGAGTTACACGCTGCCCAGTCAGTGTTAAAGTCTCCTAGTAAGATTGTTTCCTGAGGTAGATTGTCCTTTGTCCAGTGTAGGATGTCTTCTATTATGAGTGAGTTGTTGCATGGAGGTAAGTAGCAGAATATTATATTGATCTTCTTGTTGTTTCATATGGATAGGACAGAAAATAGGATTTCAGCATTTTGAAAAGTGGGTGGTGTGGTGTGCAGGAGCTGGAGGTTAAGGGTGTTTTTAAAGAGAATGGCTACTCCTCCTCCTTTCCTGTTTGTTCTATCAGATCTAAGTGTATTATACCCTGGGAGAAGAAAGGCTTCATCTTGGATACTGGGTTTAAGCCAGGTCTTTGTAATGGTGAGTACATCAGGGTTGTAGTGGGCTATGAATGCATGTATGTAGGTCTATTAGCTTGTTGGTAATACTTCTTATGTTGAGATTTAGGATCAGCAGGTTAGATGTTTGTCTGGCTGAGAGGGGACCTGGATTTGGGTGAATGTCACCAGAAGTTAGCAGAGTTTGTAAGAGTGTCAGTATGTGTTTTTTTAATATTAATTGTTTGTGAGCTTGGTCTATGAGAGTTTTTCTTAGTGTAGTGAGATGGTGAACTTTTTGTTAGGGAGTAATATGTAGTTGTAAGCTTTATGATTGTGGGGCAGATATATAAGTCTGAGTGGGTTTGAGAGGGTGGGTTAGTGTGGGTAGTGTGATAGTAGTTGTGCAGTGGTAGGTCTGTTTGTAAGGAAGTTAGGAAGGATAGTGATGGTAGAGCTAGTGATAGGGATGTGAGTGTGGGTAACATGATACTACTTTGAGTGAGTATAGGAAGGTTAGCGACAGTAGAGCTAGTGATAGGGATGTGAGTGTGGGTAACATGATACTACTTTGAGTAAGTAGTACAACTAGGATTCCTGGTTGGTTGTCTGTGAGGGTGGAGGTGTGCAGCGGTTGGTCTGTTTGTAAGGAAGTTAGGAAGGTTAGCGATAGTAGAGCTAGTGACAGGGATGTGAGTGTGGGTAACATGATACTACTTTGAGTGAGTAGTACAACTAGGATCCCTGGTTGGTTGTGTGTGAGGGTGGAGGTGAGTTGTCTGGGAATGTGATGTTGGGACTGGGATCAGTGTGGGATGTAAATGGATTGGAGGGTGGGGAGAGGTAGGATGAGTGGGTTGGGCTAGTTGTTAGAGAATTAGGGGTTGGACTACTGGTCAGGTGATTAAGGGTTAGAATAAAAGAAGAAGTAGTGGGGGCAGGTAGGAATTGGGGGTAAGGAGGGGAGCAGAGCAAGCCCAAGCGCAGCGAGGGCAAGCAAAGCGGGCTAACACTAACTCCAAGTGTTTCTTTAGGCTTTGATAAGTATGTAGTGTTAGCTTAAATGGTTATGTGTTAAACTGAATTTTTAACTGTATTTTAAACTTTATGTTTGCACTAAGTTATAGACTATGTTATGGGCACAGAGTATAATTTTCTGACATTCTTAAAAGGATTTAGAATTAAAGCTGGGGTTAGTTACAGACGAAACAGGAGAGGAAATGAAATGCTATTTTATAGATTTGAGTATTTCTCAAAAGACAATTGACTTTAGTTTGGGGGGGGGGGCACTAACTGGAGAGCATTATACAGCTGTTTATTCCTGGTGATGTACTCATCAGTACAGAGGTTTGATTAAGGATCTATACAGCAGAAATGTACTAATACACTCACTAACATTTGTTTAAGTTAATGCAGGTAAGGTATTTTACTGTCTAGACACAAGTGTCTGTGGGTGCCCAGTGTTCGAGAGAGAAGTTTGAAATGTCCAATGCTTGATATGGGGGGGCAGAGACCTGCTTGACCTGAAGGATGGTTTGGATTAATTAGTGTTTAGTCTCTTTAGTTGCAGGACAAGTATTTGTGGGTGCCCAGTGCTCAAGAGAGAAGTTTGAAATTTCCACTGCTTTATATGGGGGATAGAGACCTGCTTGACCTGAAGGATGGTTTGGATTAATTTAGTGTTTGAAATTATATTCAATGATTGGCCTAATGAAGGCTGAATAAAGGGGACAATGACATCTCTAGATCTATACACAATACATTTATTTATAAGCTGTGTGATATAGAAGGACTTTCTTACAACAAAAGACACATTATTCAAAAGTTAGGTAATTGTCCATTTAAGTTCCCATATCCCAAACAACTGGGTCAACTCTTAGGGGTTTATTGTCAATGAGGTAGATTCCTGTAGTAGACACCTTCCCAAAGGATACAATAATGTATTTTTGGCATCTAGTTTCCATGCATGATTTTGGCACCAGTTATTTATTTTAAACAAGCCTTCCTGAAGGATGACTAAGTCATATGGGGATTCAGTGACTGCTCCCAGCTTGCAAACTTACCCAGCCAGAGCCCTTTGCTATTGGCATTTAGCTCAGAAAAGTAAATGCCAATCAGGATAGGTCCCAGCAGAGATCCCCGGGGGCCTCTATTAGTGACTGTTGTCTTTGTGGCAATAACTTCCTCAATTTTCATTATCTGTTTCCTATCAGTGAGTCAGTTGGAAATTCAGCAGGTGACATAGGGGTTTATTCCCCATTTATTCAGCTTTACTACTATAATTGAGTGGTAAATTGTGTCAAAGGCTTTGGCCAGGTCAAGGTGCACCATTATGCCTTCATCTGTTGCTATGGTGATCTTTTCAAAAAAAGTTACCAGGTTGAATAAGCATGATCTGATGTATCCAAACTGAAATGGGTCCAGTGTCCTTATTGATTAATTCCCTGATAAATCTTTCCATGGCTTTGTGTATGAGGCTAGTCAAACTTATGGGTCTATAATTACCTGGGTCTGTGGCAGGTCCTCCCTTAAGCAGGGAATGACTGCAGCTATTCTCCATTCACTTGCTACAAAACCTGTATGGAGGCTGAGACTGAACAGTGTTGTTAGGGGTGTGGCTAAATCATGCTTCATGCTATTTAAGATACATTCATAGATATTGTCAGGACCCATTTGTGAAGTATTTGAAGCTTTTCATACCACTTTTAGGACTTGGTCTTGTGGGATACCTGGAAGGAAGCCAGTTTCAGGTATATCTTGAGGGACAAATGAAGGGGAGAGAGGGGTAAAGTTAGAGCTAAATCCATCAGCCAGTAGGTTCACTATATCTTCATCCTTAATGTATGTAACATCGCTCATAATCAGCTCAGCACATTGCTGCATTGTGCTTTTGAGAATACAAATATAACTAAAAAATGCCTTGTGATTTTCTTTGGTTTGGATAGCTATTTTAGCCTCAAACTTGGCTTTGGTGGATTGCATTAAGCTCCTGAGTTGTCTTTGTTTCAGACAAGGGCTCTAACATTCTGGGAATTACTGTTACTACTTTTTGTCAAAATTATTTTCCTATTATTATAAAGCTTATTGATATTATGGTTCCACCATGTGCATTTATTTCTGGGGTATTCCCTGCATGTGTTCCTACGGAGGGTGCAACTGCATTCCTGTACCTTCAAATGAAGAGTTAAGAGGGGTGGCGCACCAGATTGGGGGGCAGGTACCGGACACTAGATAAGTCAGCTACAGTTCTTTCTATGGTATGACAGGCTACCTCACAAGGCATATCTCTACTGATTGCTACAGCCTAACAGCCCTTTCTTATCCAAGTAAATTCAAATCAATCATCACTTATACCCTTAATAACTGTCCAATAAATAATAACATGATCATTTGGGATAACTTCATTCTTAATTATCTTGGCATTCTTTCATCTGACATGGACACTTTCCTAACAAACCTGGGGCTCCTTCAACTCATAAAATAACCAGCAAGACCTAACCTCAGGTCATCCAAAGACCCCACACTGGACCTGATTATTACAAACATATCAAACCTCATCTCCAGCATAAACATTCTACCGCCATCACTAAGTGACCACTGCCCTATCACCTTTACAATTATCAACCATTCTGTATAACTACTATCAAGATTGAAAGCTTTCAGAAACCAGATTAGCACAAATATAGACCACCTCAGAACATTTCTCACAGCCAACAACTGGAACCATATACTCTCCTTACATGACCCTAAAGTAGCAGCTACAAGCCTAACCAACTTTCTGCTCCAGCTGCAAGACACATTCTTCCCACCGTTCCACAGGCCTTATATACCCATCAAAACTGAATGACTTTCCAGAGTACTCAAAAATATTTTACCTCTAAGGGACTAAGCACAGAAAAAATCAAAACAAACTCCTACAACTGACAATCTCACCTGCTTTAGAGTCTTTCCTAACCTACCCAAGAGGTCCATCAGAAGGCACAAAAGAAATAAATTACCCTTTTACATTCCCCCAACAGTTTTGGAAAAAAGGTTAACCTTCTTGCAGGAAGAAAACCTTCTCAAGATACCTTGTCTAAAAACATCATTCAATGTATTACAACAAAACTTTCTTCAGAAGATTTCCTTAAAGAATTTAGCAATCTCCCATCAATAAGCTCTACACCTCCCACAGATTATGCATTTCCCACTCTGACACCTTTCACTCTCTCTTCCACTTCAACACAATATGTCCCAAAAAAGTCTATTCTCCTTGAAAATATTTCCACTGAATCCCCCCTGAATCTGACAACTTAAAACCCTTGTTTCGTATATCATTGCAGGGACCATCTGTGTCTTCCTCTCAACTATATGTATAATCTGTATCACTCAAAACATTGTGCAACAGATTGGGAATCTGCTCTAATTAAACCCCTCTTAAAGCAAACCAACCCAAAAGATACCTCTCAGTTTTGTCCAGTATCTATCCTCCCAGTTCTGGGCAGTCTCATCTGTGACCTGTGGTTGTTTGCGTGATTTAGCGCGGAGTTGCCCATAGAGCACCATCGGGCAGCGCCGGTTAAACAAGGTTAAACTATTTCTGGCTCCGTAAAGTCTGCTTTTCAATTTTTTCCTTAGAACTTCTCTACTTGCAATCTAAACAGTCTATTCTCTATCTCAAAAGCTCAGCACTTGCTCCTAAAGCATTTTTATATAGGTAAAGTACTTGTATACTAAACAAAGTACTACATTAGCCTAGAATCCCCTTGAGTACCCATTTCCCTATAGGTCCCTTCTGACTCAGTTACACAGCAAACTTTATCACTTTCTCTAGCATGTCAAAGGGTCAGTTGCTAGCGTCCTCTCCTGTTCAGCTGGTAAACCTGGGCATCTTGAGGCAATGTTACAATTGCCTCATGTACACAGACAACCCACTCTTTCTCCCACAAAACACAAATACATGTGAGAGATGCAACTATATAGCCAAACTGGAGGCTGAGCTCTCTCAACTCAGGACTGGCAAGACCAGACAGGAGGAGAAGGAAACCACGCACACCACAAACCCAGTTTCACATAGAACTATCACAACTGCAAAACAAACACATAAACACACAAAGATATACTCTGAGGCACTGATCAAAAATCTACCAAAACTACAGAGGCCTCCAAAGCAGACACCCAAGCAACTGCCACCTCAAGACATAAGACATGCAACACATAGTTCTCAAAGTCAGTGTGCTAAACAGTCACAGCCCTTAAGGCCAAACACAATGCCAGACACACTTGTTATAGGTGACTCCATAGTCAGACACACTGACGTCCCACTCACCAGACTGAACAAGGAGAAGATCACAGTAAGCTGCCTGTCAGGTGCTAGAATCCGCCACATAACACAAGCACTCAGGTCACTCCACAGCAAGTACAAGTATGACTCAGTCATTGTCCATGCGGTGTGAGCGTGAACGACCTGATGGACTACATGAAAAGAGACATAGAGGAGCTCTCAGATTATGTAGCCCAGGCCGGTATGACCCTGACCCTGAGCAGTATCCTACCCTCACCAAGAATGATGCCACAATACAGAGACAAAATGATCAGCTTTAATAATTGGCTTAATTACTGGTGTCATTCTAAGGGGATCCAATGTCTGTCTGCCTGGGATGACATGCTTGACAAGCCATTGCACCTGTCACCCTGGGCTTCCGGATATTGGCAAAGGCTCTTGCCACCCCATAGTGCCTTTTTAGGCAAGGCTCAAATGATAAACCTACCGCCTAGAAAACAAAAATGGAGGAAAAACTAAGGGTAATACTGCTCAATGCCAGAAGTCTAAACCTCAAGATGCACGCCGCCCTCCTCAGTATGGAGAACATCGATGTCTGTGCTGTGACTGAAACCTGGTTCAAGGCTCCTGAGAGCACCCCAGCACTATCAGGTTATACCTCATATCATGCGTTCCGGCCCCAAAATCCGGACCGAACCACAAAAGGTGGGAGTATCCATATTCATAAAGGATACCCACACCTCCAGGTTAGTGCATCGGAGACCATCCAGGTGCAATTAACCATAGGTAAAACTGCCCTACAGTTTGTAACATGCTACAGACCACCTTCACAAACTCAGGAAACCCACACAGCCTTCCTGAAGACACTGGAGAGTATGAATGTCTCTCCAAACACCATCATATTGGGTGACTTCAACTACCCAAACTTAGACTGGGAACATTACTCAAGCCCCAACACCCTAGCCCAAAGGTTCCTTGAGTTCATAAACTCAAATGCTATGGAACAACTAGTCACCATTCCCACAAGAGGAGAAAATATACTAGACCTGATCATCACAAACATGGGGACAAAATGCTCCACACGAAGTATATCCCTCATTGGTGAGATCAGACCATAAATTAATCTCACTGGAGATCCACATCCCCGCACCCCCAGCAAAAAGACCACAGTGAAGAACTTCTCAAAAGCAAACTTCACACTTCTTAAGACTGGAGTGGTATCCTTCAAGGCCCCGAGCCAGTGGAAACCACAACCCACGCTGCTGAAACCCTTACAAATGCCTTCTACGAGCACCTCCAGGAATGTATGGATCAAGCAATCCCTAATAAAATCAAGACCCTTTCCACCAAAGGCAGGCGCCGGTCTGGTGGACTCCAGCCATAAACAAACTCTACAACAAGAGGAGAAAGCTACTACATGACAGAGAAAAATCCTAAAAGGGAAGGCATCTCTGATCAATACTAGCAAAAACTACGATCACTCATAAAATCATCCAAGGCCAACTTTGAGAGAAAAATCGCTAATGACACAAAAGACAATCATAAAGCCTTCTTTAGCTATGTTAGAAACCTGGGTGGAAACTCCCAGATATGCTCAGAATTAGTCCAAAATGATAAAAAATCACTGAACCCACAGACATTGCCAACATACTGGCAGACAGGTTCAGTGCAAATTCTCCCTCTCCTCCCCCAAAGGAGAAATATCTATCCCACCAGAGTCTAGCCTCCCAAACATCTCAGATGCCCAGGTGAGAGCTGCTCTCTCTAAAGCAAAAACACAGCATCAATGGGACGGACGGTGTCCCTGGCTGTGTGCTATCTGAACTCAATGAGGAACTAAACCCACACATAAGGCTGCTGTTTAATCTTAGCCTTACTACAGGAAAGAATGGCGGCAACTGTGGTCCCACTCCACAAAAGCGGTGCTTCGGACCCTGGAAATTACCCCATAAGCCCTTGTCTGCAAAGCTATGGAGGATCATAATGGAACTCATAAATAAAGACATTGGGGACCTACAGACACTGGATCCTACCCAATTTGGCTTTGTCAAGGGCAGATCCTGCCTCTTGAACTAAACAGTCACTAAGGCCATTGATGAGGGTAAGGCAGTTCACACAGCCTACCTTGACCAGAAAAGCTCACCAGCTTAGATGTAAACCCATATGTCACAAGATGGGTTGCAAACTCAGGGCTGACAGAACACACAGGGTTAGAGTTGCTGGTGCCATGTCAGACTCTAAGCTGGTCCGGCGGTGTCCCACACAGGCTCAGTCCTGGGCCCCTCTTGTTCATTTATTTTTCTGAAGTGCAGGCAAACATGGGGGATTGTGGCTGACAAAATTTGCAGATGACTGCAAACTGGGCACCATAATTGACACTCCATCAGACACAGACATCCTCCAGAAAGGTCTCATAGAAATGGATAACTGGTGCCAGAGCCATGGCCTTAAGCTAAATGCCAAAAATGTATAGTCATACCCTTTGGGAAAAACAAGGTAACTAATTACCACATAGGGGGTAATCCATTAAACACGGAAGAAGTTATCAGGGACCTGGGGACCCAAGTTGACAGTAACCTCTCTTTTGACATTCACATTGCCAAAGTGGTTAGGAAGACCTTCTACATTGCCCACCTGATCATGAAGGGATTCACATCCAGATCAGGAGAGGTCATTGTACCCCTGTACTCTTCACTTATCAGACCAATGATTGAGTACAACGCCCATTCGAATGTACCTTACCCGACACCTCCAGCATTTGGAAAGACCCCAAAAGTTCCTCACCAAAAGGATAAAGGGGCTCAAACATATGTCATACGATGCCGACTGAAGAAACTCCAGCTCTATTCAGTCGCATACCGTCTGCTCAGAGGTGATCTGTGCCTGACATACAAGGCCATGTCCAACCGAATTAATGGACATGCTCCACCTCAAAAATCCAAATCCATCAGAGCCAAGAGAGCAAGAGACTTAAACCTCAACACGGATATAAATAGGACATGCTGGAGGGACAGATTCATCACCCAGAGACTCCCTACACTATGGAACAGAATCCCAGTCCATGTGAGGCAGAGCCCCTCACTGACTCTGTTCAAGAGAAATCTTGTGGATGGGAGATCGAGGTTTACCCGGAATCATCTCTGTATCACTGCTGGACAGAGGCACAGCAAATTAATGGGTATAGTATTCTCATCCTAAGGGGTGGTGAAAGCCACACACACTCTGGCTAGGCTTATAAATGCCCTAGGGCAGATAGCCTAGTATGAACCTATATCTAGAAAGAATAGTTCACACCCAACTCTCTCTCCATACCCAGCAGAACCACCTGCTTTTCTCGAAAGAGTGTGGACTTTGTTTTGACTAGAGTAGTAGGACAGCACTTGGGTTCCTAACTGTCATTGATAATTTGATATAAAAAATATGAGAATGGATAGTCCTTTGGGTGCTCATTTTAAGAATTATCATGTAGCTAAGCCAGATTGCCTTGGGGCAACTATTTTGGAACAAGTCAACCTTTCAATAGGGGAATGTGTTGATATTAAGAATAAATTACTACATAAAGAGACGTTATTTATTGTAAAATATAACACTCTAGAGCCTAATGGCTTAAATAAGCAATGTATTTGGAGGTATGTTGTTAGATGATTGAGTGTTAATTGTTCTACTGAATTTGTTATTTAAATGGGATGAATATTCGGTGCTTTTTACTCTTGGAAGGCTAGTTTTATGCTGAAGCGCTAAGTTTGGTAATACATTTTCAGTCTCATCTGTGACCTGTGGTTGTTTTTTATTATTTTCCTTACTTCAGTTGTTTTATCCTAATTGATGACATCCTGCAAAAATCTGATAGTGGTCTCCTTACAGGTGCCTTAGTTACAGATCTGACATAGGCATTTGATGTCATTGGCCACTATCTTCTCCAAAACAAACTAACTGAAATTGGCATCAGTCCAGATCTTTCTCACTGACAAACACTTCAGAGGTAAAACAGGATCATCCCAAACAGAATCTGCATCTATTATCACAGGTGTACACAAGGATCCATTCTTGCCCCCTCCACTTCTCCATAATCATTTGCAAACTTCCATGTGACCTTCCCATCTCCCACTTATCCTCTATGCTGATGTCATGGCCATTTACCAATCAGGTCACTCTCAAACCAATATTCAGTGCCAACCCCATATGGACTACATGAGCTCCATCAATGGCTCACAACCATAATCTACTTCTCACCACCAGCAAGACTAAAAACCATGCTTTTTGGAACTCCAGCGAAAATTCACTAAGCACCTAACTATAACGATTTTTGTCTTACACAGCCATTCCATGGAGAAAACCTCCAGCTACAAATACCTAGGATTACGGCTTGATCATTCACTAAACTTTCATTTTCACATAGACAAAGTGAGAACCAAAGTAAACTCCTTCCTCTTCTGGGCCAGAAAGATCTCCCCTTTTTTGTCCCAACTAGCTAGAACAGCCATTAACAAAAGAGTTCTCATTTCTCAACTAGAATATGAGTTTCCAGTTTTTGCTCCTGCATCCAAGAAAAACATTGCCACACTCCAGACTATCTCTAACCATGAAACAAAAGTCTAACCTACCTTTAGCTTCCCAACTCTACAAACTGCTCCAACTCCACACATTTACTCTCCTTTAGCTAGAAGTCAAGCAAAGACTCCTACAACCTTAGATACTAGCTAGAAGCCACATCGACTCTCACTACCCCTAAAAGCAAACTCCACAGCACGGGCATGTGTTCTCCTTTCAGGCACCTTCTATTTGGCAAGCTGTCACGATCAACATTAAAGAAATCAATACTTAATCCAAATTCAGAATTCAACTCAAAAAGGCCTTCACATCCAAGCCAAAAGCTCCTAATTCAACAAAGGACATATCACCTAACCGATTTTCTTTCCAAGTCCCTTCTTTTTTCTCAAGATTTACTGAAGATTCACCAACTTTACAAGCTAATGCATATATTGTACACTACACACAGCTTGCTTGTGCATTGCATTTTGCTTGTTGACAAAAATGTATATGTACAGTTTTTTCTATGTATTAGTCTGAAATAATTTATCGCTTACATTTTTTGTATTTTTTTTTTTGTTTATGAAATGTTTTTATTTCACCTGAGCTGATCTTTAAATTGGTCAATACTGACCAGTGCACTACCCCGGTAAATAAATATACACAAATAAATACCTCTTTCACACTATTTAGTTCTATACAGGCATGGGGCACTTATCTGTGAATTCCAAGTTACGTTTCTGAATCCACTTAAAATGTATCTTATTTTCTGCTGTTGAATATATCACAAAGTAAATGTGGCATTCTGTGTCAT